>NC_133617.1:650302514-650490014 GCF_048593235.1 Sminthopsis crassicaudata
AGATGCTCTCCTTTCGTAGCACCTTTCACCAAAAGATGACTTTGCACAGCTTGCCTCACTCAAATCCAATTCATACACAAGTCAAGACATCCCCCTAATGATGTCCATGGTCTTCTTCGAAAATGAAGGATGAATAACCACCACAACACTGAAATCAAGTAGACTATCTTCTAAAAGTAGGATAGACTATCAAGAACATTTAGAAAATTTATAGTCTATTAAGTTTTTCAAAGTATTTTATGACAGTGTCATACTTGAGCCTCTAATTATCCTGTAAGGCAAATACTAAAGATATTATTGTCCCCCTTTTAGAGACGAAGTAACTATGACTCTCCTACAATTCCATGGTCAGACACAACTGGAGACCATCTGTCTGACTACCAGTTCAGTATTCTGGACCTTCACTATCACATAACTCTGTAGAGAGCTGAGTAAAAAGCAGATGAGTCCAAAAGAGAATATTCTTGAAGTATCCTAAAAGATAGTGTTTTGATAATGTTTTGCCTCTTTTGGAGTCCTATTGCTTTAATTTCTGGCCTAATAATACTTTATAATGATATCTTTTTAGAATTGCTAGCAAAAACTTTTTTAAGGATGAAGAGTTGTTAAATACATGCATGTACACATCACATAGACACTGATATGGAATTTCCCTCTACCAGTTTCTATATCCTTGAAGAGTTGCCAGGGACACTACAAATAATTTAATATGTGGCAAAGGCAACACTTGAACCCAGATTTTTCAAAATCCAAGACTAACTTTCTATCCACTGTACCACCTTGCTTATCCAATATAATAATACATATCAGCAAAACTAAAACAAAAGTAAAAACCTACTTAATAGCCCCAAGTGTAGAAGGTGATGATACCATTCTGTCTGAATTGTATTTAGCTACAAGCCTTGCATTTTAGATAAAACATTGACAAATCTGAATCTGAATGAGAGTAAGGAAATGGCTATGAAGCTGGAGATCATGACAAAGCAGGATTCTCTGAAGAGATTAGAGATGGCTGTCCTATCAGAAAAAGGAACTAAGAATAACATGATGACTCTCTTCAAATACATGAGGTGTTTTTTTGTGTGGGAAAAGGGATTAAACGTGTTGTGTTTGGCCCCAGAGGGCAGAACTAGGATCAGTGGATAGAACTTGTAGGGTAGCAGATTTATCTAAGCACAAGGAAAAAATTAAGAACAATGCAGTTGAGTTCCCTATCACTGAATTTGTTCAACTGGATGCCAAATAATCATTGTTCTTGACCAACACAGGTATAAGTTGCATTACTTCCTTTCTGGGATTCCTTACAACTCTGAGATTATCTATGAAATGAAAGTTTACCTATTTCTGAAATTAGTCATTTTTCCCTTGAAAGCAAAAGATATCTTAAATCACATTCACTCTGGTGAAGAAGATTAAAGTTTTCGGTGGAAAATTCAAAACACCTCATCCTTGCAATGAGTTTTTATGCAATTCTGAAAATCAGGAACTGAACTTCATGGGTCCCATTAATAAATAAATAAAAGTAATATCTCATTAATTTAATAGCAAACATGGCCCCTTAATGTTTTGAACCATTCCCTAGTATGCTAGGGGGAGGGGGGGGTGTATCTATGTGTGTGTGTGAATTAGAATCAAGTCTTTTCAAAAGGACCTCAAATAAGGTTGCATTTTAGTTTATATTTTTTAATTTTAATATTAGTGAAATATACAAATGACAATCTTTTCTTTTACTGTCATAATGAGGAAGGAAATGTGGTCATTCTTTTCTATTCAAACTCTAGAGCAGCTGTTCATAACCTGTTTTGTGTCATGGAATTTTTGGATAATCTAGTAAAGCACAAGGATCCCTTCTCAAAATAACTTTTAATGTATAAAATACCTAGGATTACCTAAAAAGCTGATTATGTTGAAATGCATTTCTTAAAATTTAAAATACACACACACATACACACACACACACACACACACACACACACACACACACACACACACACACACACAGCTCATGACCCCCAGGTTAAGAATCCCTAGCTTTAGAATTAACCTAGACTGCCCCCCCTCCTCCAGTGACCTTTTACCAATGACAGAAAAGAGTGCCATCTAGTGAATCAGTATCACTCTTGACAGAGGTATCCCACTGAGATTGAGGGGGGGCAGGATCCCCAGAAAAACAAAGCAGGAATTGTGTGGCTGCTCATGCTAGGAGGAGAACTTTATATGACCTGTCATACATGGGCACCTACTCTGGTTTTATAGGAGTGAATAATAGTAGAAACTCCCCACAAGCCAGCACCTCTGAATTTTAGGGCAAGGGGAAAGACGGGATGCCAAGTGGTTATCTTTACAAGTCAAGACTTATCTGTTGTGGTTTCTAGGCTTGACATTGCCACTGCCATCTGCTTACAATGAAGGCTTTGGGGGCTGGATGCCTCCTTCTAAATGGCTGGCCATTCAGTGCTTTGAAAACAAAGCCTTTGATGTGTTTTATAGGGACAGGGGAACATATATTAAAGTCATTTCAGCTACACACACTGAGCCTCACTCCTAGGTCAAGACGAAAGGCTGTAATTTCATCTCCAGTTTTCTTGTAGCTTAACTGCTTTAGCTTTCCTGTTGATGATGACATCAGAGGAAATCGATGATAAGTTGCCAGTCTTTTATGATTAAGTATTCATTACTTTTGGTCTTTTTTATTTTTCCTTATTTAATGTATAATGAAGACTTAAGCTTGTATAAATATAGAGGCATTACCTGCAAGAGAAAATTGAAGGTATACACTGTTAGACCTGGAAGGGACTTTGGAGATCATTAGTATTCTAGGTTTAACTGGACAGGATCCCAGAGGTCATGAGTTCCAATCTCTTCAATATATGAGAAACTGAGATTTGACCAAAGTCCCTAACAAGTAGCAATCAAAGATTATTTAATCCAAGTCCCTCATTTTACAAGTGAGGGAATTGACTCCAAGAAGGAAAAATATCTTTCTGAGGTCATATTAGTCAGGGAACATAAACTAGAGTTGCTTCGAAGTGGTTTACCAAACTTTCTTGAAAACCACACTTAGTAACCTGTTCAGATGCAGAATACCCAAGCAACCCTTAAACTTATCACCTTTTACCTAATCCTTATTTTTTTAAAGGATACTTAGATTCAAGAGGGAAAAAAATATATATATATTTGCAAACCAGTGAGTCAAAGCAGTGGTGCAAGAAGTAGGAAGCTGGAAAAGACAAAGATGAGGAAAAGGAATTGCTCAATGAATTCATACAAGTGAGTCAGAAGTTCCTATGTACTTTCCATAAGCTGTTTTCAGTTGAGGTGTAGGATGACTTGCAATTTAGCTTTAGGATGTGGATAGTTTCACAGGATACTTATGATTCATTTTGATGGATTCAACCTACAATGCATATAGCCTTTTATTGTTTTTGGAAAGAAAGCTATCACTTTAGAGGAGGGAAGCTCTGATTTCCTCTTGGGACTGGAAAAAGAGAGGAAATTACTCTTTGTTTTTTAGGCTGCCAGAAATAAAAATTGAATTCAGGCAATGAAATTAACTTTCTCAAACTAGTTACCTATAGGTTAAATATGGAATTGGAAAAGAAGGAAAACAATCCAAACTAAAGATGGGTGTAAAAAGGATTGGCTTCTTCTATCAACTTTTTTTTTTTAATTATGCCTTTCTTGGAACAAGATTTTCTTTTGAAGAAAGGTCCCTTTTCCAACCTAACTCTATTCCACTATTGACACCTTAGTGAAATGGATTAATTTCATAGCTTTACTTATGTTACAAAAAGCACACAGCAGAAAAATAGGTAGGTACCGCACACATAGGGTTAAATATCATTCTCAAGAAATTACTTTCAAAAGTTCTAGTTACCTCAAAATAATTGTCTTCAGTTTAGCTTTTGCTATTTGGACATTCAAATACTGTTTCACTTAGAGTAAATTAAGCAGAAAACCAGATTTAAAAGGTCAAGCCTATCAGGTAATACAATTAAATGTGTCACCCCAAGTTTGACTCAGATAATTTTTAGGGCTTAGTATTAAATAAATAGCAAGCTGCTACCAGCTTACTGATACTGACAGGCATTTTTCCCCCTTTCAATCCATTGTAATATAGTATTTTTTTTAAAATATGCAAGACCATAGACTAATTTGAAGGCATCAAACAAATAGTATTGAATGTTTTATGACTCAATGATCCTTTCCAAAATTGTTATATATAATAAATATTCATTGTATGCCTGAATGAATATAGGAATTATTGATGAATCTAATTGTTGGATTGGGATAAATACAGTTCTTAAAACTTTGTCCAAAGTAGGTAGGATGGCAGTGGCTAAACATTCCACCTAGAAGTTAAAAATACCTGGAATCAAGGATGGTCTCTAATACATACTTCTTCTGTCATCATGGATAAATCATTTAACCTCAATGCCCTAGCCTACTCTTGAAAAGGGTTACACAGGAGTTCCTTATCTGCAACACTAAAGAGAGTTTCCACCCTGTGAATTACTTATACCAAAAAACCATAGACCCAAATACTTTACCTTCACTATCCCCCCAAAATAAAAGCCATTTCAACTACATATCCAAGAAATTTTTCTTTTGTACTCCTACCCAGCTAGGGCACACTTATCTCCTTTAATGCCCATCTAGTGTATAAGAGGGAAGGATTGAATGGATCAGTAAAGCCTTAGGACTTTTACTTGGTAGTAGTGGCAATGCCACAAAATTTAATTGTGTTTGGGATTGTTTTTGGCAGTGAGAAGTTGAGAGCTGCTTTTACTGTCCCAGTTTGACAGCTGTTAAAATAGAAAGCTTTTCTTTCCAGATCTGACCAGCCTAGCACTTCCTGGGAGACATCAGACCTGCTTGTTACTTTAAGAGCAAAATAATCAAAACTTTTTTTTGTAATTTTAAGTTTATGTGTACAAATAAGCAAAGTCAAACACTGAACTTGATTAGAGAAACTCTTCATTGTTCCCTCTTCCCCAGAATACCCTGTGGTTCACTGGTTAATCAGTGTCTTAAAATGGTCCCTAACTTCCTACAAGCTGCAGTATTGATTACTTATTCATCTTCTTTTCTATTTATCCTTTATTCTGATATTTTTAAAGTTCTATCAATACATTTTATCAAAATTAATGAAATATAGAAAAATTCATCAATCGTTCCATAACTGAGGCAAGAGCATATCAGAATCTCATATCCAGAAACCATGAACTGGTCATTTAATAATAATAAATAACATGTAGACTCATAGTTCCTATGAGTGCATTCTAAGAGCTTAATAAATGCTTTTTCTTTCATTCATTCATTTATTCATTCTGTACTTTAAAACTGGCAAAGTGGTCTCCCAAAAACACTATCAAAAAGATAGAGTAGTTGTATCTAACTCTTTTGAACCCAATTTAAGGTTTTTCTGACAAGATTAATGGAATAGTTTGCTATTTCTTTTTCCAGTTCATTGTACAGATGAAGAAACCAAAGCAAACAAAATTAAGTGACTTTTCTAGAATCACAAAGCCAAGAAGTATATGATGTTAAATTTGAATTCAAGAAGATGAGTCTTCTTGTCTCCAAGACCAGCAAGCTATCCAATATGGCACCACCTAAGTTGTCATAGCAGGAGTAATTATCTTCATTTTACTAATAAGGAAACAGAATTTCAGAGAAATGATGAGTCTTAACCCATAGTTAAATAGCTAATAAATGTTTGTCTCAAAACTCAAACCAAAGTTTGGTTGGCTGACTCATCAGATTTGTAGTCATAGTAAGTCTACATCTTAGCTCCAATACTTATTAGCCCAATAAACTTGGGCAAGCTACTAGGTATTAGCTTATTCACTTGAAAAATGAGGAGGGTGATCTCAGTGATCCTAGAGGTACCTTCTTGCTTAATATCTGCCTATGTGTCTCAATACCTGTAGTATTCCTTAAGTCTAATTATCTTTATGTTAGGCTATTTTTAAGGGGAAAGTTTGATATTTAGGATAGTTACCATTCATTCTTTTTCCATATGATAAATGATGTTCTCCATTTTTGCGGTCAATTAAGAGTACTCAAAGTATAATTTTCTCTTTTAATAGTCTGGTGGCTCATTTTCTTCTTAGTAGATTATACTAGTTTCTTAAGTATATCTCTTTTTCTTCCCACTCCTTGCCTTTAAGTCATAATAGTGATCATTTACAATTCTACCCAAAGATGATCAAGGAGAGTGAGAGGTAGTAAAACTCAAACTAAAAAGTGTTACTATTTACTCCTCTACTTTTAAAGCCCTCTTCCAATATCTACTGGGCTCTTAAAGACTATGGCCATACATTCCAAACTCTGACTGATCCTAACAAGATCAGGAGTCTTTAAGTATAAATTGGGGAAAGAAAGAAGGAAGGAAGGGAAGAAAGAAGGGATAGAGGGAGAGATGAGTGAAATAAAGGAGGGAATGAGGAAGAAAGAAGAAGAAAGGAAGGAAAGAAGGAAGGAAGGAAGGAAGAAAAGAAGGAAGGAGGGAAGAGATAAAAGCTTGTATCCCCTGGCTTCTCCTGATTCACATACATATCATGATAAAGAACCCAAGAGATATTGGAATAAATGAATTTTTTCTACAATAGACCTCCCTCCCTTTGCTCATAAGGTGCTGGCCAGATAGGTTTCTATAGTGTATTCCCTCTTCACTTCCTTTCAGGCTCTGCTCAATTATCATTTCTTAGAAATTTTTATTTATCCTAGATTTGCAATTTTCTTGTGCAACCTTGATAAGATGACTTTATTTTCAAGGTTTTCATTTCTTCCACTATAAAATAAAAAGACTGGGACTAGCCAGACTTCAAGTTTTCTTTGAGGCCTGCAGTTATGATCCTATAACACCAGGATCCATATTCTTCTTTCAGTTAGTTCCTTTTGTATTTATTTTATATGTTGTATCCCTCAATAAAGTATAACCTCTTGAGATCAGGAAAATTATTTATTTATATGTTGTATCCTTCAATATGCAATCTCTTGAGAGCAGGAAAAATATTTTCTTGTCTTTTTCTATCCCCTTACCTAGCCAGAGTGTTTCTCACATATTGTTGTTTAGTCATTTCATTTGTGTTATACTCTTCATGACTACATTTAGAGTTTTCTTGCAAAGGTATAGGAGTGTTTTGCCATTTCCTTTTCCAGCTTATTTTCCAGATGAGGAAATTGAGGCAAACAGGGTTAAGTGACTTGCCCAGCATCATGTTAGCTAATAAATGTTAAAGGCTAGATTTGAACTAAGGAAGATGAGTCTTTCTGACTCTAGGCCTGGTACTCTATTCATAGGACTGTCTATCTGCCTTTTTTCACATATTAGGCCCCCTGTAATTGTTTATTGACTTCAATAGCTTAACAGTTGTCAAATCGATCTTCCTAAAGCTTATCTGACCATATCACACAACATCATCACCTACCATTTGTTAGACTTCAGGGCTTCTCTGTTACTTGTAGAATCAAATATAAAAGCTTCTATTTGTATTTTAAAGCCCTTCATAGACTGACTTCTTAGCTTCCTAATCTTACACCTTATTCTCCTGAACATGCACTGCAACCTGGTGACACTGGTCTCCTTTCTTTTACTCACAAAGTAGACTTATCTCTACTGGTCTTCCCACATGTTTGAAGGAATTCTCTTCTTCTTCCTTTCCTCTTCCTGGCATTGCTGCACTTCAAGTCCTAGCTAAAAAATTCCAACTTTCTCCAAGAAAGCATTTGCATTTGTGCTTTCTTCTTCATTTCCTCCTTTTTGGTTAGTGTTTGCAAAACCCTTTCCTTGACCCAATACTCTATCTGTTGGCTGCCCTCATATGAAATAGTCATAAACAGCTCCCACAAGCTGCTTGCAAGCTTTTAGGTGATTTCTTCTCCTGACATCTGTGTACTGAGTCCACCTACTTCTGGAGATGTCTAATTGGCATTTTCACTATCTCTCTCCCAAAGATGTAGCAGATAGCTCTCTTGGGGCAATCTCCTACTATTCCATCATAGTTCTTAAGAGCCTCCTGTCACATTGTTCTTCTTGGACTCTCTAGTGGCAACTACCTGGTGTCTAAGCTCCTACAGGGGATCTTTATCCCAAGAAAATACAATAGTGCTGTATATCCAAAGGTCCTCTGGTTTCCTGATCCTATATATAGTAAGCTCCTTAAAAGTACTTTGGCTCAAGGGACTCCCACATATAACTCTTGAATGCCTTTAAGGATATTAAAGGGAAATCTAGCTCACCAATTCTGTAGTGTTTAGTTATAAGTTTCTAGAAAGGACTTCAAACAACCATGTTTTGTTCAGATTATGCAGGGACATATTCACAATAAACTAGGGATAGTACAGAACTATACTTGGTAAAAATGAGTATTACTCCAGGGAACTTCCGATGCTATTGTCTAAAGAGAGACAAGGCTATTGTAAGTGAATCAAATGTATGGTTGAAGTCTAGTTAACAAATCAACAATGAAGCGCATCAGGCACTGTAGGAGCTTAGACACCAGGTAGTTGCCACTAGAGAGCCCAAGAAGAACAATGTGACAGGAGGCTCTTAAGAACTATGATGGAATAGTAGGAGATTGCCCCAAGAGAGCTATCTGCTACATCTTTGGGAGAAAGATAATGAAAATGCCAATTAGACATCTCCAGAAGTTGGTGGACTCAGTACACAGATGTCAGGAGAAGAAATCACCTAAAAGCTTGCAAGCAGCTTGTGGGAGCTGTTTATGACTATTTCATATGAGGGCAGCCAACAGATAGAGTGTTGGGTCAAGGAAAGGTTTTGCAAACACTAACCAAAAAGGAGGAAATGAAGAAGAAAGAATGAAGAGATGGAGAGAGAGAGAGAGAGAGAGAGAGAGAGAGAGAGAGAGAGAGAGAAGCAGAGACAGAGACAGAGACAGACATATATATATATATGTATATATATATATACATATATATATACATATATATATATATACATATATATATATATATATACATAGAAATATATGAGAGGGCAGCTAGGTGATACAGTGCCAGACCTAGAGTCAGGAACACTCATCTTCCTGAGTTCAAATCTGATCTGAGACTTACAAGCTTGGGTAAGTCATTGGACTTAACTGCTTCAGTTTCATCATCTATAAAATGATCTGGGAAGGAAATGGCAAAGCATTGTAGTATCTTTGCCAAGAAAAACCCAAATGGAGTCATGAAGAATCAGACAGGACTGAAACAACTGAACAATACAAATAGATATAGATATGTATTTACAAAGAATGTAAATGGGCATTAAACTTGGAGGGAAGTCACCAAGAAGGTGTGAGAACTAGGAGAGAAAAGATCCCATACAGAAGATGAGATTGCAGCTAAGGACTGAAGGAATCCACTAAGATATGAAGCTGAGGAAGGGTTTCATTCCAGGCATGGGGGTTGATCAGTGCAAAGGAATCATACTATATAACATAATTAGGAGTTAGAATATTGAATTGAAGAATAACAAATATGCCAGTGTAGCTAAATTGAAGAGTATATGAAGGGGCAAAAAATATGATAAAATGAAGAGTAAGAAAGGGCCAAGATTTTAAAAGCCCATAATTTTTATTATAGTTGATCTTGGAGGTAATAAGGAACCAATATGTATGTATTGTGTGAGTCTCTCTCTCTCTCTCTTTCTCTCTCTCTCTCTCTCTCTCTCTCTCTCTCTCTCTCTCTCTCTCTCTCTCTCTCTCTCTCTCTCTGTGTGTCTGTGTGTGTGTGGGGGTGTATGGTGGGAGCAATATATGAGGAACGTAGGTCAGATCTACCCTTTAGGAAAATCACTTTGGGAACTTAATAGACAATAGATAGGAGTAGGGTTTGAAAGAAAAGTAGTAGGTTCTGGTTTGGACACATTTAGTTTGAAATATCTGTGGACATCTAATTTCAGATGTCCAAAGGACAGTTGGCAATAAGAGTCTATATTAGAAGTGAAATTATGACTGGATAGATATATCTGTGAATCATCTTCATAGAGATGATAATTGAACACAGGGACGGTGATAAGTTTGTCAAATGAAATAGGTTAGAGAAAAAAGAGAAGTTTCAGGATAGAGACTTTGAAGATACCTAACATTAATGTACATGACCTAAATGAAGACTCATCAAAAGAAACCCAGAATAATCAGACAGGTAGGAGAAAAACCAAGAGAGCAGAATTTCTGCAAATACCTAGAGAAGAGAAAGTATAACAAGTATAAAAAGTTGTAGAAGGTTCAAGAAAGATGAGAATTAAGAAAAGGCAATTCTCTCCTAATTTTGAAAAGAGTGGTTAATGACCTTCATATATAAGTCATTGTTGGTGATATGCCAAAGGCAACTGAAATTGACTGCATTTCTCCATTATTCTTGGGATTTCTGCAATTGCAGTTCTTTTGAGAGCCATGATTTATAGCTATAGAACATCATTGGGAAAATAATGGTGTCTTGACTTCACATAAAATAGTAAGCATGAGGAACTGAAAATATTTTGTTACCCTGTATTTATTCATCTTCCTCTAAAATAAATGAATAAATAACTAAATAAAGGTTTTATAGGTAGAATTTAAAGTCAGTCAAAAATATTTTGTTGTCTTTATGAAAGTAAAACATGTTCCTGGAAAGTCAGAATGAGATAATAACATCATGACTGGATTAACAAACACATTTTATGTCTTATGTGTAAAACTTGCTTCTCTGGGAAAGGTTAGGTGGTCCAGGCCAAGTTTACAAAACAATATAGGTGTCAAAACAAATGCAAAGATCATGTTGCTTCTGCCTTGTACAAGGTAGAACAAATAAAATAAGCAGAGACCTACATCATATCTGCAAATGATTAGAGGTGCTATCATAAAAAGTTTTCATTTTTACAGTGAGGAGCTCAGTTGGATTAGATGATCTCTATAATCCCTTTAGCTGTAAATCAAAGTATCCCAGCAATTGGAAGGGATATTAGAAATCATCCAATCCAATCCTCTTATTTTGAAAAACAAGAAACTGAGGCCTTCTCTCTCTCTCTCTCTCTCTCTCTCTCTCTCTCTCTCTCTCTCTCTCTCTCTCTCTCTTTCTCTCTGTGTGTGTGTGTGTGTGTGTCTCTCTTTCTCATACATACACACACACACAAATACAAACAATAAGTATATTCCCATATATACGTGCAATTCATGGTCCAGTGGAAAGAGATTTGGAGTGAGGAGACCTGAGTTCCAATTGTGCCTTTCTTCTACTTACATTTTTGTGATGGGGGCAGATTACTTCAACCTTCTGGTCTTCAATTTTCTCATCTGTAATGCTTGTGTTGGACTAGCTGGCCTCTGAGGTCCTTTCCAACACCCAGTCTATGAGCCAAATTGTGTAAAATCTTTATTTTAATCAATCTTGCTATAATCTTGTTTGCCATAGGACAGAATAACATTTGTCTTACACTTAATTCTAAGGAAGTTTAATTACCAAAGCACACCACAAATCCTTTCAATTCCCCAAAAACACACACACACACACACACACACACACACACACACACACAAAAAAGTCACTGAAAATATCAGTGTAGTAAAACAAACAAACAAACAAACAAAAACAACTCGACTTAGAATCACAAGCCCTAATTTGGAATCCTGTCCTTGACTCTTACTGCCTATGTAACAATTGGAGAAGTTATTCCATTTTCCTAGATCTGAGTTTCCTTCTCTGTTAAATGAGGGGATTGAAGTAGATGATCTTTAAGTTCTCTTCCAGCTCTTTGATTCTGTGATCCTAAGTTGCCTCAGAAATTCAAATAAAAGTAAGTCATGATTTTATGAGCACATCTCTTCTTGTAGAAGGGGAGGCTGGCCCACACATTGACAGGGTTGATTGTTTACATAGTTGTGAGCTCCTTTGGAAGAATGAGAGTAAAGTGTATTTAGAATCCTGTTTACCATAAGTGACAAAAATCAAAATAAACATGCATTTGGCTTCATCATGAAGCAAATATTTTCTGTATTATGTAGTAATGAAAGTCAGTACACACTGTAAATAAGGTTTGCATAAGAGCTTCATGGAAAAAAAAAAAAAAAAAAAAAAAGCCAAGTGCTGATCGCCAAAACCTAACTACAATGCAATGAAAGCTTGGAAAATAATCCCTATCCCTAAATCTGAATACTGCAGCATGTTTAGCTGGGTCCTATTTTATTTTGTGGAAAGGGGAAAGTGTAAAGTGCCGGTAGGGTTGGCCTCCTGCCCACAGTGTCATTACTCATTGAAATAATGGGAGAAACAAGTGCCAAACCTACAGGGGGAAAAAGCACACCACAAAGAACTCAGTTCAGTATTTTAAAGAAAGAAAAGGACAAGCTCTCTGATTTTCCGGAGGATCTTTTATGCAGGAATCAGGCTGTTTGAGTCACCAGATCCAAAAACGAGATGTTTCCAAAAGATCCATTCACATGGGGATGTGTTTGCGTGCCTGGAGTTAGCCAGGATTCATAGAGAATGTGCCCTCATGCACCTCTTTTGCTAGATTCTCTCTAAAAATCTGTTTCTATTTGTTCTTTCTCAAATTAAAGCCCTCTCCTTTATAACCAAGTACTACACTCCTTCCAAATGAATTTGTTTCCTTTTTCTGTGTGCACACCCCATCCAGGATACAATGATAGTAGCTCTTTGTGTGCAGAGAACTAAAACTTTGATGTAGAAGAAAATGCAGATGTACAGTATATGTGTTGGTGCATTTGTGGGAATGTGAGAAATTAGGCCTAGTTTATGGCTTTTAGTCCAAAACTTTGAAAACTCTTGAAAACATTTCTGAGAACTCCAATGAGCATGCTAAGTGTGTTTCCCTCCTGCTGTTCTGTTCATCACCTTTGCCCCTCCTCACACTAGAAGAAAAAGCAAAAATCAAATAATAAAATTCTTAAGATCAAAATGCAGAAGAAAAACTCCAATACTAAGCGATTGTAAGTTGACAAAGAGCTGAGCACAAAATGCCACAGAATTTGGCTGTTGTAGGATGCTTTTGATGAAGCCCTTAGGAAGGGTTCTGAGGCTGAGGGTTAGAGAAAGATATTTGGTACTGAGTGCATAAGAGCCTGCTGCCTGCCAACTCCTGAAGTGACTGAGCAGGCACAAGAACAAGCCAGTCATCAACTAGGTTAGAAGAAAAACTGTTATTATGCAGTTCAAAGGGAAAGCCAGGAAATTAGGGCAAAGAAACTCAGTGCCCAAGTGGCTTAAGGGACTGCCATGTTTCCAGAGAGAACAGGAAGAAAATGACTTATTTCTGACCTTTGTGAGGATTAAATTCTAATCCCAAAACCAAGAGATTTTCTGGGTGCGAAAAGGGAAGGTCTATCATCTGGATGGTATGTTTTGTCTTTTTTACCTATTTCATCATCTTTTTTTACAGGATTTCTCAGAAATTCATAACATTTAGAGCTGGAATTCAACATGCATACTTTAAGTAACTTCTATATGCCAAGCACAGTGCCTCGAAATGAATATGCAGAGATAAAAACATCATAGATTCTTCTCTTTAGGAGCCTGCAGGCTTTACAAGTCAAATACCCATTTACCCCATTCTACATGTCTACAGAAGGAAAATGCCATGCCCAAGAACACCAGCTATTAAGAGGCTGGCTCAGGATTTGAACACAGGTCTTCCTACACTAAATCTGGTTATTTCTGTTCTGCAATCTTGTATCTTTGACTTCTAGCTTAACTGAAACAGTAACTTTGAAGAAAAACCTTCTTTGAGCTGTCTAACTAAAATTTCCCTTTATGTAAATCTAAATTGAAGCTTGCATATGTGGTGAGTTGGAGAGGGGAATTATTTTCCTGAAATTGCTATTAGAGCAATTTTCAGAAAAGCAATTGAAGTTAGCATAAATATTAGCTTACGATAAGTATGACTCAAGCAGCTCTTATGTAAATACATTTGTTTATCTAGCTATGCCGGAAATGAAGCCTCCCAAGCATCAACAACATGTGTTCTTAATTTTCTGTATCAAAGCATTTATTATTATTTCTATTGCATTCAATTCTTCATCAAGTCTACAAAGAATGGAGGGAAAGTGACCAGATACAAACTCTTCAATAAATTTGGCCACGATTTATTCATGTTGCTGATTTTTCTCTGCATTTTCCATCTTGATATTTTCTGTGCATTAAGCTGTGAATCTGGAGAATGGGTATTTGAAACACCACCATGAGTAATATGTAAAGTAATATGTAATAAGTAATAAGGGTATCACTTAGTTGGATGTCTCTGTTTTTCTGGTACTCTAGGATCTTGTCTTGAGTGATTGAAATAAAAAGAATTCCAAGAGTAAAGTATTATAACAAGCAACATACCATCAACATCTAACACACACACACACAAAAAAAAAAAACTTAAGTTTTTTTCACAAATGGATAAGAAATAATATAAGTTTTTAAGACTGTACATTATAATCAGTCTTTATTAATGGAGGTTTTTACCACGCCAGAAGTTCTTGAACCAGAAGATTTCCTTTCTCCCCCCAACCTTGAAATCTCATGCCTATACCCCCCCAAAATGAGTGTAAGCAATGAGTTCACAAACATGAATGCAACTACAGAAAGCCAGAAGTATTAATTAAGATTTGTAGGAACAGGTTGTTTTCTGCCTCTAAACCTCTCCTCACCACCACCACCCTCCCCCACCAAGATTTTTTGCTCAGGCCTGAGAGGTAAGAGCATAACAGGATTTTGCTTTTTCACCTGTTATCCTAATGGTGATATTTTCTTTCTCTGAACAGCTCTAAGGGAGACTATTATCTATTGGTCCAGCTGATTACAAGCTTTATTGAATTGTTTCCTGTGGATCTCAGAAATTTATACCAGATTGAAAACTGTTTAATCCATCAAGTTAAAATTACTATTCTTTGCAGAGTGAGCTTTAAGTCCTCGAAATTTAATATGGAATCTGATAGCCTCCTACTTATTAACATTATGATTTCTTTCAGTATTTTACTGCTTGCTTATAAATACATTTTTGTTAAAACATAATAGCACATTCATGGTCACGATTGTATACAGGTACAAGTTGTTCACTTTCCTTAAACATTTGGAAGAAATACAAACAAAAACCATATGTTTTAAATATTTTACAAAATACCTTTCTCCCTTATTCTCATATGTTGTGAACAATTTGAAGTTGATACTGTGCCAAGGGCAGTACCACTTACCCCCCTGGTTTTATGATAGATATCCCTTTATATTTTTCATAAATGCATTTTTCACATAAAATTTTTAAAACTTAGTGTTAAACTGATCTTTAAAAAAAAAAATTGATAGAGCAGTCAGGGCCCTTATGAATTTCAAAGTCTTCTAAGAAGCTCCTAGACTTTTAGGGCTAGAGGAAATCTTGGAAGGTCACTTGGTCCAGCCTCTAAGCTTCAAGCAGAACTTTACTTCAGCAATCCCAGACAGATGGGAACCTACCCAATTTTTGAAGCCTGCCAGAGGAGCAGCCTGCCTAAGCTCCTTAAGTAGCACCTTCCATATTTTAAAATCTCTATAATCAGAAAATTCTTCCTTATGTCTAACTTAAACCCTTCCTATTGTCAACAAAATCCATCTCTCCTTGTTCAATCATCAACCTTAATGGAGACCAGCCGTCACCATTACCTTCAAATAATAACCATTCTTATACTTGAAGGGCATTATTAAGTCACACCTTGGAAAAATAATCCTAGTTTATACCTTTTCTCCTGGGTCCATTTATTCAATTCATTAGTCATCTCTCTTTATTTCCTCTGAACTCCCTTCAAATTTTCTGTGTCACCCCTTGGTTATTGAACCTTTAAGTGTTCACAGGACATTGGAAAAGGTATGTATGGTGTGTCTTACCCAGCAGGTAGGTAATAATAACTACCTTCCTGGACTTAACTGACCAAAGAAAGAGTGTAATGAGACTGCTATGGGTTCTCCCGAAAGGTTTTGCTCTGTGACCTTTAGCCAGCAGAGAGGATGCTGCTGATTGAACCCACCTTAATTCATTAATTCCTAATTAGCTGATCACTTGGCTTCACAAGTTTTTAATTTGAGTGTATTGAAAATGAAAATCATTTAGCCCCTAATAGATTGATTCAAACAATGTATCATAAAAGTCCCTATCATGAAAAGTGGTGATTTCAAGCTATTCTTTTCTTTTTAACATTTTTGGTTGTTGTTAAATAAGACCATAAAAGACTGATGATTAAACTTATTTGCTCTCATTTATTAGTATTATAATAACTCTCAGAACAGATATAATAATAAAAGCTAGCCGTTAAATAATACTTGGAGGTTTGTTTGCAAAGCACTCTACAACTATTTTCTCATGTCATCTTTCCAAAAACCCTAGAACCAAGGTGCTATTATTGCTGTATTTTACAGATGAAAAAAATAAGGCACATAGGGATTAAGGCCTTACCCAGGGTCAAGGAATTACTATGTATCTGAGACCAAATTAGAATTCATATTTTTCTGAGCTCTATCATTGTCATCTAGCTAGGGAAAATATTGATTCATCGAATTTTCAAAAGCAAATACAAAGCAACAGCCAAGATCCTAGGAATTGTGATAAATAGTATAAATATGTACCTTAGATAGAGAGCAGCTAGGTGGCACATTGGATACAATATAGGACCTGGAGAACGGATGGAAAACAGGATTACTGGAATCTTTATTACTGGTGGGAGGGTAAGATAGCGATGGCATGAACTCTATATTTGTCTTACTACATCAACTGTTTTATTAGTTGTTCAGTCATATCTGTCTCTTTGTGATTCTCTTGGGGATTTTCTTGAAAACATACTGGGCTAGTTTTCTATTTCCTTTTCCAGATCATTTTACAGATGAGGAAACTAAGGCAAATAGGGATGCATGCCTAGCATCCCTATATCCAAGTTATTACTTATACTATTTATCATAATTCTTAATATCTTGGCAGCTAAAGTCTTCTAATCCAAGGTGTTCTTAATCTTGCTTTGTGTTGTGTGTGTTTTTATGGGAGTATTTAATACAGACATATATGTGTGTATATATATTCACATATGTTCATAATATATATTCATATTTTCTATATCTTTATAGCACATAAATATATTTATAACAGGTATGTATTCATATTGTATGCACATGTACATTAATATTATATAAATCTATCTCATAGTATATTTAAACATCCATATCCATATACACATATATTTATTTCACACATACATTGTTTCTCTGACAGATTGCAAATTTCTTGAAAGTGGAAATTATTCCAATTTTATTTTTCCATTACCGTAGGCTAGCACAGTAGGTATTTAATAAATATTTACTAATCTATTGATAGCAACACATAAATGTATATTGAATATTTTAAAGTAATTATCTTTTGCTCTTTAGATTTTCTTTCCATTAATGTTTAAAAATAAGCATAACCCAAAATAGGAGTTATAAAAACAAGCAAAGCTTCTAACAGTCCTAAAAGTTATTAGAGAGCTTTCTTAAAAGGTCCATGAATGAAGAAAACTCAAGGAAATATAGTCACTGAGTCATGGAATCAATCATACTCCAGAGGTGGAAAGGGTTATTTAATCCATCTTCTCCCCAAAATATGAATCTCCTTTAAAACATCTTTGGCAAATTGAACTCTAATCACTTTAAAGATTTGGTGGACCTACAGCTTTAAACATAATATAAAATAATAAAATCATGAATTAAACTAATTACTGGCCTCTCTCTATTATCAACAAATATAGCAATCAACTTGAGTCTGTCCTTCACTTTATGCTCCACTACTCTCATCTTGGGACAATTAGATTATGCTTAGAATCAAGAAGACTCAGTTCATGAATTCAACTCTTGCCTTAGACACTTATTGAAAGTTTGATCCTGGGCAACTAATTTAACCCTGTTGATCTTCATTTCCTCATCTATAAAAATGACCCACAGAAAAGAAATGGCAAACTGTTTCAGTATCTTTGCCAAGAAAACCCCAAGTGGGGCTGCAAAAAGTTGGACATAATCACACTCCCACCCTCTGGGGGCCTCTAATATGCTAAGTACTCTCATGGTGTTTTTTTAGGGGGTGGATAACTACCCAGCCTTAGGAGTTAAGGAACATTTGCTATTAACAAGGAAGTGACAATCCAGAATGTGATTGATGCTGAGCTTTCCTTGCAGTGGTTTATACCACTAACCCAATCATCCTCTTCCATACTCATCTTCTCATCCCCAGGGCTTTTTGCTGCCTAATTCCTAGAAGAACTACCTGCTGACTCACACCAAACACAGGAACTTTCTCCTTCTTGATTCCATCTTCATCTCACCACTACTCTGCCCTGTTCCCACACTTTGGTCTTCTCCAGCACTTTAATAATCTTGAACAAACAAACTATGGCACTTACTCATCTTTGAAGAATTAGTTTATCAGAGTTGGAAGGGACTTCAGTGGCTATCCAACCCATACCTCTAAAAAAAGAATCCCTACTATATCGTACTTGATCATTGTCCATCAAGCTTTTACTTGAAGACCTGATTTACTCCCATACCCTACCTCTGGAAGCAGCCTATTCTATTTTGTACAGTTGTAATCACTAAGAGGATTGTCTGGTATAGAGCTTACTTGCCTCAACATCCCCCTCCCATTGGTCTTAGTTCTGTCTTCTGAACAAATTGAATCCTTCTTCCAAATTTCTCTTAAATTTATAATATGTAGATCCACTGTCTATCTTCCTCTCCAGATTAAAGACACTCAGGTTAAAGATACCCAGTTCTTTCAATTAATCTTCATATGGCATGGACTCAAGTATCCCCCTCTTTTTTTGGATCTTGGTTATCCTTCTTGAGACATTCTCCAATTTATCAATTTCCTTTCTTAACTGTGGTGTCTAGAACTGAACATAATATTCCAGATGTGGTCTGACCAGAGCATAACATAGCAGAATCATCACCTCCTTATTCCTGGAAGCTATGCCTCTTTTAATACAGCTCAAGGTCACATCAGCTTTTTTTGGCTGCCATATCACACTGTTGACTCATATAGTTGCCCAAGTTAGTCAGCTCCTCAAAAAAACTATTCCTGATCAACTCTAGCCCCTATTCATCCCCCCAAATATTAGGTGAACAATCTCTTCTTCCACTTAGCCCAGAAGACAGTGGTCCTGGACATTGTCCTCTTTTTTCTGACTTATTTTCACCTCTTTCTTCTCACTTCTTCTGGGCCAAAAACCGCCAAAACTTTTGCTGGATTCCCTGTTTGAAAATATTTCCCACTCCTATTGCACATCACATAGACTGATAATGTCAAACCAGGAGGCTAAATAAACCTGAAGCTTTAGGGAAAAAAGACATGAAGCATCAAATTCTTAAACCTGTATCTAGAGGGAATTAATGTTAAATCCAAAGTTAAAATTAACCCCAAAAGATAAGTAGCCTGTGAACTCCTTAAGAACAGTGACTTTGAATGAGGACTTGGTAGCCAAATGACTTAAATGGGCATCTTATAACTATCCTTATCCATACAATAAATCAGTATATATGTTTACAACCTGCGTTATAGGTTCTTGTGATTAAAAAAAAATACTGTGAATCTTAGAGGGCTTTGAAAACTTAAGGAATGTATTAAAAGATTATTTTCTCTTGACTTGCTATATTTTCATCTTATTAAAGAATATTTCAGCACCTTTACTGTGGCTACCTAGGAAATCATCCTCAATTACTGACTCTTTTCCTTATTTTGCAGAAGAATAAATTGGTAGGCATATTCAGTAGAGTGCTTAGCACAAATCTTGTTCCAATGTAACAAATATTTCATAAAGTGAAATTTGCTACTACTAACATTTGATTAATCAAGAAGTATTTATTAAGCACCTGCTATCTAGACAGTATATTAGGGACTTTGGATATAAGTACAATAGTATAACAGTCTCTACCTTCAAGAGCTTATGTTCTAATCTGAAGAAGCATATACTTATAAAAAACATCCATCTATACACACACACACACACACACACACACACACACACACACACACACACACACACACACTATGTGCAACTTGTAACTTTTATACAAAAATGAATGCAAGGAGGTTTTGGAAGAAAGGAAACTTGTAGCCAGGAGGATCAAAAAAAGTTTGATTAATATAGAATCTGCCCAAAAAAGATTCCTCAGAAAATATGACTTTAATTTGTACATAACCAAAATACTCTGGCTTCACAAATAGAAAAATTAAAGACATGGCTCTCTCTTGAAAAGTTGTTATTGAAAATTGTATTTGAGTGGATTTTTTCATTCTTTTCTCCATCTCACAGCAATAAATTATGCCTGAATGAATTACTATAAGATATTCCAGGTGGCAGAGGAGGCAGTCTAAATGAGATGGAAGCAAAGTATCTCAGAGTTGACAGACCTGGGGCCAGGTCCAGAAATAGACTTCATTCAGAAAAATGTATCTCCATTGGTTCATCTTCCTGGGTACCTTAAGGGAGGGAGTGCTGCATAGTGGATAGACTCCTGAATTTTGGACACAGTACTTTTGTTAAAACCCCACTACTAATAATTACTTTTTATGAGGCTATAGACAAATCATAACTTTTCCTGTAATGTTCCCATGGTCTCAAAGGATGATTTTAATACTCAAATGAGATTATAGTTATAAAGAATTTCATAATCAGAAGTGTATCATAAATATCAATTATTATGATTCACAAGAAATCCTTGAAGTTGTTCCTCCTTTTTCCTTTTGAGTTAATCAGCAAGTACTAATTGGCTAAAGGTGCTCAGAAGGGAGAAATAGATGTATACGACTCTCCCCAAGGTACTCCACCCAAGCTACCTTCTGAGTCATGACTAGACATTGTAACAGAAAAAATCTAGTACAGTTTCAAAGCCAAAGACCATAGGATTGAAGCAGAACTGGGACAATTGTTGGCACTGACTTTGCAAGAATTACATTGTTTTCATCTGACTCAAGTCACAAACATGATACTTCATGATTAACTAAGCTACTGAGTCAACACACCCTCCTCCAGGAGAAAAAAAAAACAATGTATATGATGTTACCAAGGGGAGCACAATTAATTTTTTAAATGATAAGTAGAATATCTTGTTTGAAAATCTGGTGAAGCCTTTCAAAGGAATGTCATTCCTGCACAATAAAACTCCTATTTTCTTATTGAAGGAGAAAAAGTACAAGAAGCCTCTGGAAGCCTTCAAGTTTTAATTTCTTCAGACTTAATGTAGGGAAACTCTTCGGTGGACAAAGGAGATGTAGGCCCTTTGACTGGAGAGAAGCCAAACCTTTCCAATGTAAACCAGTTGGGTCTACAGAATTATTTATGAATTTTGTATGCCTGTGTAACACTGATTTCATAGATGAATGAAAAATAAAATCTGAAGCACAGAGAAATTTAATTTCCAAATTTAACCAGGAGTATAAGCAAGTTTTTCTCTGGGACACTATCACGATCCTTAGTTTATTTTCCAAATAGTCCTTCAAAGTCCAGAGACAAATTTCCCCTGAAACAGTGAAGTATGGGGTCATTCTCTTCAAAAATCCTCTTCCAAGATCTCATGTTGGCATTCAACTTCTCAAGAACTATGCCAGACAAGCTATAGAAATTCCTCCTAAGCTGAAGATGGCTTCAAGTTCAAATCCAATGATGAACTGTATATTTGTGATATAAGAGAAATTCAGCTCATCTTGGGGAATCTTGTCACCAGTCTGGCAGCAAGGTGATGAATTTCTTGGCCATAACAATTCTCAAAACACTTTTTAGTAAGGAACATAGAGACGATGGTTTTTAATAATGAAGCAAATATCCACATTGGGGCAGTTAGATGATGCAATAGATAAACTGATAGATTTGGAGTCAGGAAGGCTCCTTTTCATGAATTCAAACACTTATTAGCTCTCTGACTCTGGTCAAATCATTTAATTCTGTTTGCTTCAGTTTCCTCATCTATAAAATGAACTGGAGAAGGATTGGCAAACCACTCTAACACCTTTGTCAAGAAAAACCCAAAGAACAAGACACAACTGAACAACAAAGGTATTCACACTGCTGAAATAACAGGTTATCAAAGGATTGAAGGGATATCTACTGGGAAACAAGAGTGCTTTGGTGTTATATGCCCCTTATCTAACAGAAGATGGAGTGCAATCTCATCTATCCAAATCCATTGGATTCAAGTCCAATCTAGATAAGTGAGAAGTTGGATATTCCTGAGAGAGCATTCCCTCATGTATTTTATATGCTCTTTTTTTTGTGCCTGAAGATGATACTGCTCATCCCCCACTGACCGAGCATGTTTCAGGTTGGTTCTCCAGTAGTGGTGATGGATTTCTGATATTCCATCAACACTCTCTTTCTCTGTTCCTTATCTGACCAATGGCAAATGTTTATAAGACAGCTTACCAGGGTAAAGAATATAGTCCCTGCGTTAGTGTGATATAAGAAATGACAAACATGATGAATACAAAGAAGCATAGACACAAATTGTTGCAAGGAAGGAAACAGAGCCAAAAAACCAAAACATATAATGATTAAAACAACAAATGGAAATAACAAAAATGAATGTACAATTTTAAGGAAAACTGGGATAAAAGACACCTACTTTCACTCAATTCCTTTGCAGAGATAAGAGATTCTCATTTTTTGGGGGGGGAACTATTCTTAAAAGTGTCTTTTTAATTTGTGTCCCCATTCAGATTTTCTTTTAGGAACTTCTGAATTCAATTTGTTTTCCTATCCAGATTGTTCCTTTAAAATATCAGAATATAGTTTATATGTGGGTCTCTGCAGTTGTAAGTAAAAGATTCCTTACTCCTAGACAAGCATCTAAACTAATAATATTTCTAGAAGATAAATTGTTAACCCTTCAAAAAGAATACATACACAAGCACACACATATAGCCATATACATATACACATATAACTCACAAGAGTCCATAAACATACAATCTATCCCTAGTTGTCTTTAATTAGGTTCACCTTTCCACAGAGCCTCTAATAACACCCTGTAGTTGAGAATCTGATGGAAAAATCAGAATTTATACCTCCTTGTATTTACCATGATAAGTCTACTCCATTGAGGATTCATTTTCCTTTGATAATGGAGGGCAAAGGAGGGAGGGATGGAGAAAGACAGGAAAGAGAAGGGAGAGAGAACAGGGGAGGGGATGGGAGTGAAGGAGATCCATGTTAATATAAACATAGATTCAACTTATGTGTATAGCATGTAATCTGGAATCTAGCTCACCCCTCTCCATGAGATACTATGATTTCTACCTTTGTGGAGAGCATGAAGTCAGCCATATGGTTGGATACCTGCTCCTTCTCTCACCTATAGCCAATTATACCTATATACTATATCATAGTTAGACCTATAAGTCTAAATGTAACCTCAGGTCAGAGTAAAAGGGATTAACTTTGGTGACTCACAAAAAAAGAGAGTAATAATTGACAATATTTCCAGTTTCATGACATTACACCAAATATTGATTATACAAAAAGATAAATAAAAAATACTGAATAAGTTCATTTCTCCAAATGAAAGAATAACAAAAAATTGGAGAAATTATACACATTAGAATGAGCCAAAGAATTCAAAATAATAAAGGACCCCTGAGTCTGGAAGCAAGATAGAGAATCTTAGTTCAATTAAAGAGATATAATTGTCACACAAAGGAAAAGCCTGCTCTTCAGTCTTTAGGGTTGCATGTGCCAGAAGTCAAGAAATATGATGGAGTACCAGCTTTCCTTTCATGCCAGTATCTTCAAGTCCACAGTAACCATTCAAAAATTTGCACTTGTGTCTTCCAAGTTTCCTACCAATAAATATGTTTTAAATGTATCTAAGCAATACTTCTTTTTTTTCCCTGTTATTTACACTCAGCTCTCCAAAATTCAAATAGTTTTGTGTAACCAATCACTTATTTCCTCCTTCTAACTCACTTCTTTTGAAGTCCACTAGTTTCAGATGAGAATACAAAAATGCTAGCTTTTACCACTTTGTCTTATCATTTTCTTTCTTCAAATAAAAACGCCATAGATGAATTTGTTTCAATTAGCTTATCACATACAAGTTCTTTCCTCTGTGGTACATTTCTCAGCAATGAAACTGTTAATGTCTTTGGTGATAAACATCATTAATGCAGCAAAAGATTGTCATTAAAACTTACATGACAATCTGTGCTTTCACTCTATGCTTTTAAAGGGTGTCAAATATAAAATTTGATTTTTTAGAATTTGATTTTTTAGTTTAAACATTTTTAACAATTTAAACATTTTTATTCATCAATTATTAAATAAATATGAAAGGGTCTTGAGTTTTTCTCATATTATGAATTGTTGAAGGAATGGGGATATTTAGCCTTGAAAAGAAAAGACACACAGAGAGGGAAGGCATGATTTTGAAATATAGCATCCAGGAACAGTGCTAGGAAGGGAATGAAAGCCAGCCCAAATCTCTCTACAGAAGAAAAACTCCTAAGGGAACTCACTCATGAGAAAAGGAGGGAAGGGGGAGGGCTTTCCAGGGGATAATGCATTACTGGTACAGTATAATGCCATGGACACAACAATGAGTTTGGGGCCCTGAGTCTTAGTTCATTTTTCCCACTAATTTGACCTTTAACACTTAGTGATACTGCTGGCTGACAAGCTCACAAGACTACCTACTAAGCAGCTGAAAACACAAATGAGGCAGAGCATCTAGGACTCTCTTGGAGCTGCATTGTAACACCAGCATACAAATCCTTCCCAGCCCTCATAGGGTTATATTATGTTTCAAGAGTTGCAACCAAGAATGCCATCCAGAAGCTGTCTTTTCTTTTAAAAGTCCTAAGATTCTCACTTCTTCTAATTCAACAGGCAGCCATCAGAACACTCATCAGATGACTTCTACCTGGCTAAAAGGAGGGTGGAAATCATTAAACCTGATACTGGAGATTATCCAAATTTGTTCTGTAGCCTTCGTGTCTGAATAATCCACCTGTCCACCTCTTTCCCCCTCATGTGAGGACTACACTAGAGTCCAGTCTTCCCACATCCAATCTCTATACCCCTTTTCAAACCATTCTATATACCAGTGTTGTTGAATCTTCTTAAAACACTGCCATATTTTCTCAGTCACCATTCTGGGCAAAACTTTTCACACTTACCTATTTCCCATGGAATAAAGTCCAGAACTTTTAACTTGGTTGTAGAGTAAGGGGCTGCAATAAAAGTCCTCTATCCTGTAACCCCACTCTTTGTTTCCTCAACAATTATCTCAAGTCTTAGATCATTCATGCTCCCAATATATTCCTAGCTGCCATGTCTTCCCTTTACTTCCTGGGATCTCCTATACTTCAAATCCCTTATAGGGAGAACAGTTTTCATCTGGTCATCTTCTCTTTCCTGCCTTCATAGGTAATTTACAAAGAAGAGTTAGGGGAAAATATACTCTGGATACAAGAGTAGACATTGCTATGGTAACAACTAGAAATGTGAGGTTGTTCAAATTGCAAAGATTCTTACATTTTAATCCTATCACAGGATTTTCTTGCTTAACTGCTGTCTGATTTTGTCTTTTCTACTTAAGTGGATTTTTCCTCCCTTGGAGATTGGATCAGAGGATTGTATATTTAAAGCTGGAAAAGAACTTTGGAAGGCATAGAATCTAACCCCATCATTTTATTATGGAGTAAGCTGATACAGAGGGAAGGGAAGTGACTTGCCCAGGATCTCACAGTTAATGTCTGAAGTAGGATCTGAAACCAGATCTTTTTTATTTCAGGCATACATTCCTATTAACTCTGCCTTGCTGTCCCTTATTGGCTAGCCAGAATTGCAGTTCTAAGGCTTCTGGAATCTACTCCTCCAAGTCCTCCAAGCTGAAGTCTAGTTTTCTTCTGATAGTCTGTAAGTCCATCCAGCTCACCCACAACCATTTATTAAATGCTAATCATGTGTCAGGTGCTATGCTAAGTCCTGGATTCAGTCATTTTTCTGAATTTCTGATCCTGATCCACTCATCAGTGTCTGAAAAAAATGTCTTTTCCCTATCCTCATTTCCTATCCCCAACCCTGCCAACATAAAACTCTTCTCAAGGCAAAAGGGAGTTTTTTTATTTTGTTTTGTTTTTTAAGGTGAGGTAGTCAAGAATATAGGTAATCTCTCTTCTACAGTTCTGAAAATTGAGCCCTTCCAAAGACTTTCTCCTCTAGTTCAACTGATCTTTGAATATACCCATGTATTGGCCAGTCCTCATTCTTTTTTGTGGGATTCGCCATGTTTTTGGTCCTTAAAATCAGTTCTTTCTCTTGTGCTTGTCTTGTCTGTCTCTGTCTGTCTCTGTGTGTGTCTTTCTCTGTCTCTGTGAGTCTGAGTCTCTATCTCTCTGTCTCTTCACTCTCCCTTCCACCCTCTCTTCCCCTCTGTTCCCCACCTCTCTTTTTCTCCCTCTCTCTCTCTGTCTCTGTCCCTCTCTCCTCTCCCTCTTCTATCTAACTCCTGAACAGTCTATTGTCTAGACTTTTTAAATCAAGTCTTTAATAAAATATCTTAAATTACCTGTTTTCATATGGACCACAGACCATGTGACCAAAACCCATCTGAGTGTTTAACTCTCTCCATTATATAAAAGATGAAATAACATGTATTGACTATTTAGGCATAAACTCATACTCTGGCCTCTATCTGACTATTCTTTGCTGAGCTAAGTGTCCAGTCATACATTTTCTTGTATTTCTTGTATTTGGTAAGAGTTCTATCTTAGAATGCTGAATTAGGCTTTGCCCTCATTTATCCGCCTATGCCTTTAAAGTGAATCCTAAAAATCTATAAGGTCTTATAAGAATAAGTATGACAAATTGCCATAGACATGTCATATTATCAATGAAGTCTTATTTTTATAAGTCTAACTTGTAGATCTACCTATCTCCCATCAGAGATAGCAATTTTTCCTAGACAACCCTGTGATTCTGGCATTTGAAATCCTCTTTAATTTATTCCCAACTTGACCTTTTGAACATTATCTTTCTTTACTTGTTCTAGCCAAATTGATCTACTCAATGTGCCCAGAAAATGTTTTGCATGCTCCTAGTCTTTCCTCAGATTCTCTACCCAATAAAAGTGTCCTTTGCCTTACTCTCTAAATCCTATCTATTCTTCAAGCTCATCTTCTGTAAGAAGAGTACTTATCCACTCCAGCTATTTTTTATTTCTCCCTTCTCTGAACTCTTAGAGTTTTTTTTAGTCTGTACAAAGTAGACTGATTAAGCAGATTTTCATTTGTGTATCTCTCTTGCCTGACTACCTAAACAATAATTTCCATGGAAAGAGAGACTGCACCATATACTTCTGTTGTTTTGCTCTGCAGTGTCTAATATAGAACCTTCTACGTTGAAGTGCTTCTACATAGTGAGTGTTTGATTGTTCAGTGATTAATCTCTGGGATGGAGCAGTTTGGGAAGGATTTATGAGAGAAGACAAAACTTGAACTGAGCCAAAAGGAAAAGTGTATGACATTTGCAAGTCTTTTCCCTCTCTGGGACTTAGTTTCCCAATTTGCAAAATGAGGGGGTTGTAAAATGTCTTGACCTTAGAATGTTATGACTCTAATTTTGTTTAACAATTCTTTTTTTTTCAATCACACTACTTCCTGTCATTTTATTTATCCTCATGGTTTTGAGGACATTTTTTTCCTGGTTTAAAAAACTTAGCAAGGTCAGCATCATTCACCTTCTTTTTATTCCTTTGAGAATGTATTCTGTGATCTTATTGATTTTTAAATTGGGAAATCAAGGTCTTCCCTGAGAGAATCATTCCCTAGCCTTTCATTTTTCTAATGGACCTTACTGCCCTCTCTGTACCAATTATTCCCTACTAGATGGCAAAACAAGGAGATTTAACTTCAATGAAGAGACAGGTGACTCCAAAGTGAAAACTGTAACACATTCTCCCTAGGGAGATAAACTCCAAAGGTTGAGTTTAGTCTTTCCTGCCATAAAGCAAATTGATGTTAACAGCTTTCTCTTGCTGGGCCTGGTGTTTTTTAAATTAAGCATTGTTAAATTCATACCATTTGGAATGATGCTTGAAACAGTTCTGTCACCCTCTCTTTTGCTTCTGCTTTCCCTTCACTTAATATATTGTATGTAGAGAAGTAGGATTGCTGCTGCCACAGCTTAGACACTTTGAAGATGGCTTTAATTTAGATTTCTGATGAGAGAGAAGTTGGGGGGGAATGAAAGAGACAGACAGAGTGATAAAGACAGAGGGACGGGAGAGGAGAGAAGAAGAGAAGGGAGGGGAGAAGTGAGAAAGTGAAAGAAAGAGAGAGGAGAGGAGAGGAGAAGAGAAGGGAGGGGAGAAGTGAGAAAGTGAAAGAAAGAGAGGAGAGGAAAGGAGGGGAGAAGAAATGTAGAGGAGAGGAAAAAAGGAAGAAGAAGGGATGAGAAGTAGAAGTAGAAAATAAAAACAGACACAAAGAGAGAGAAGGGAAGAGAGAATAAGAGAGCAAGAGAGATGAGGGCAGAGAGACAGAAAGACAGAGGAGGGGAGGGAAAGAAGGAAGAGAATGTAAAGGAAAGGAAAGCATGCTGAGCTAAGACCCTACTCAGATACTGCCAGGGGTCTTTCTCAAGTCTTCATAGAATTTATCTTCAGTTAATTACCTTAGGTTTATTTTATTTTCTTCAACACTGAAAGGGTATTTAGAAATGAAATTTAGACAGACCAGAAAGACCACAGTAAGGGGGAGAAAACGGAGACTTTTGGGTAACATGTACTAAATAATTTCAACTATACTGTAATAAAACCTGAGGAGCTGTATCTTGAGTTTCTTTCCCTTTAGAGCCGCTCCCACAATGGATCCATCAACTTCATTATCATAGAATCTTTGAGTTGGACAAGACCTTAGAAGTTATCCAGTCCAGCCAGAATAGGAATCCTTCTACAATATCCCCAACAAATATTCTTCCAGATTCCACTAATGAGAGGGAACTTACCACCTTTGAAGGCAGCCTGTTTTTCTAAGTTTAGAGTTTTCATTGCAAGTTCTTTGGGGTTTTGTTGTTTGGTTGTTTTTTTTAATATTCACCCCAAATCTGTCTCTATGTAATTTCCACCACATTTTTACCTCTAAGGCAAAAAAGACTTTATATGACTTTTCTATAAGAAAGCCCTTCAAATGCTTGCAGATAGCTATCATTCCCCTTCTGCCTCCCTGCCAAAGCAGAAGTAATCCATTGACCTTCATCTATAGAGAACTAGGTTTTACAATAGACAGAGCTTGATACCTGGAATCAAGAAGATCCCCTTAGATAGATAGATAGATAGATAGATAGATAGATAGATAGATAGATAGATAGATAGATAGATGGATGAATAGATAGATAAACAAACAAACAAATAAATAAATGAAAGTCCCCAGACACTTACTAGCTATGTGACCCTGTGCAAGTTTCCTTAATTCTAAAATGAGGATAATAGCAGCATCTACCTCTCAGGATTTTTCCAAGGATAAGATGATATATTTGTAAAGTGTTTAGAATTATCTGGCACATAGTAGGTATTTTGTTATTCTCTTAACATCCCCTTCTTCCCCAACTATTCAAGTCTATGCTGATTTCCCCCTTTGCTTAACTCCCAGAGTATTACACCTGCAAAGTTTGTCATTCAATTAGTGCCTCTTCGAATTCTTTGCTATACCTTCCCTCCTACCTCCCACACACAAAATATTAAACACCTTGAAGGCAAAGACAGTGATTCCTCACAACAGTAGCACAGTGGTAGGTGAGCTGTTACCTAACAGTGCTCAACAAATACTTGTTGACATGTCTTGAAAAGACATATTTCCTGATTTCATGGAAATTATATTCTAGGAAAGACACATTGGTATGTACATATAGAACAGAATTTTTTAGAAGAGAATATTAACAAAGCATTGAGCACTAAAATAGAGCAGATGGAATTCTGTGACTTCAAAATGTTCTGCCAGGTTTCATTTCTGAAAATGTTCTAGAGGAACACTATAGTAGTTATTGGTAAAATTTTTGACAAGTAAAATGGTGATGAGAGCTTTCCATTCCTTCCTTAGTGTATCCTATTTATGACAACTGGGTGGTATAAATGGAAGGAGCATCAGACCTTGCACTGGGGCGACCTGAGTTCAAAACAATTCTTAGATATTCACACTATATATATATATATATTCCTGATCAAGTCACTTAACCACTACCTGACTCAGTTTCCTCATTTGTAAAATGATGATAATAATAATACCATCTACTTCCCAAACCCATTATGAGGATAAAATGAGATATTATTTGTAATGTGCTTTGTAAACACTAAAGCACTATATAAATGCTAACTGTGATAGGAACTTGTAACTATCCAAGATGGAATAAAGGATCTATATCTCAGTGGTTGCATATGCAGTTGAGATGCTGAACAGATTCATGAAGTCACTCAGAAATTCAGGAACAAAAGGTATTCAAGTTTTTATATTTGGAAACTCCAACCCAGAGCTTGTTGAACATTAAGAATATTTCATGACTTTGCCTCATTGCCTGCCATCTTAGTGTGATGTCTAGAACTGATTCTACATATATGCATATTTCATCCTTAGGGATTCCTAAGGACTCAATAAACCATCCCTCATCATAGACCTTATATAAACTTTGGTTCCCTGAGACTCTGGGTCAATTATATTTCCGAGATTCTTTTCACCTTGTTAATGGTAGAGGGTTCCTGTGGTTTATTTATGGCAAAGAAAAAGCTTTCTTTGCATAATCTCAGCCTTACCCTCAACAAGATATATAATTTCTCTGCCCTTCTGTTAGTATTATGTCTTCTGGAATTCCCAGTATATGGTTATTATATATATATATATCACTTCATCCTACTTCACCTCATATCCTTTCAATTTTCTGGTCCTATTAGAAACTTTGTTCCCTCAGGAAAAAATACATCCTTGACCATTCACTTCAGCATTGAAGCCTCTTTTTTCACTCTCTCTTTCACTCTGAATCAAAAGAGCATACTTTACTCCTTACCTCCACATCTAGACAATTCTTGTGCCTCCATTATTCAGCAGGTTTTCTTCCTTTAAAATTCACTTCATCCATCTAGATTATTAATTCCAAATTCAGCTCCTTCTTCCTCATTTCTCAGAGTTTAACAGCTAAGTCATATTATTTATCTCTATCCCAACCTTTGTCTTCTTACTGAAGATCATCAGTATGCATATGGATGTCTACCTAGTCAATATCTTTCAGTTCCATAAACTCTAACTTGGAGGACTTTGATTTCCCAATACTGCACAAATTAATTCTTTCCAATGTAACTTCTTACCTTTTAGTATCTCTCTGCCTCATTCATTTTAAACTTATTCTTTGTCTTTCCTATGATGTACACTCCCTTCACCTCCCATCTCCCATTGTTCTCTCAGTCTGTTGGGTATCTCTGGCTTTACTTTCCCCCCTTCAGTCTTGATTTTATAGTTGACAAGGTCGTTTATACACTGTCACTCTGCCTTTAAATACTTTGCTCTTTTCTCCTTGATAACATCAATTCTTCTATTTGTACCTTTTATTCTATTCCAACATCCATTGGGGACTTGCATGGTAGGTCATTCTATCTCTTTCCTTATCCACAGTTCCTTTCCTGCTATCTACAAACACATGCAAGTTTCTTCTATTCTTAAAGCCTTCAACTTGACTCTTCTATTTCCCCAATATATCATCCGATATTCCTTTTCTCTTTTATAACCAAAAATCAACTATTCTCATTCCTTCAAATCCCTATCTCCTACTCATTTCTCAACTTCTAATCTGTTCCCTGAGTGTACATATAAATTCAATTGCAATCTTCAAATTTTCAGTGATCATGTATATGTTTAAATTAATGGATTTTCCCTTCAATTCTCATTTTATACAACTTACTTATGGTTTTGGCGGCTTCTTTTTTTGTTTTCTGAGGTAATGGTATTTTTTGTCTCTTCTTCTTCCTAGTGAGCCACTTCTCTTTCTTTTTCTGTAGTCTTCCATATTGGGCCACTTGTCCAATGTACATTGACCCTCAAAGTTGAGGTCTCCAATAGGGCACTGACAAGTTACTAATCAGGATTCTAGGAAAACTCCTGATAAACTATAATTCAAGTGCTGTCATTTCTGAGCTCACACTATTGTGTTCCCCATTAACAAACAGATTTATTAGCTTTTGTAATCAATCTTATTATTTATTTCTACAACACTAGATTTATTCCTATGTACTTCCCTCCACTTCTCTGAGGTCCATCTCTTATGACAATGAATTTTAGAAAGACAAAAAAAGAAAAAAGTGTTCAACAAATCCAATCAATACATAAAAAAAAAACAACCTGACATTAATTATAGTGATCCATTCCTGAGAACTAATCACCTCCTCCCATGCAAAGGAGTGAGGGAAGAGCTCTTCTTTGGAGTCACATTTATTTTTTGTAATTCTACCAGATTAACATGAAATTAGCTTTTAAAAGAAATCTTCATCAAGATGGCTGAGTAAGAACAGTTAGTAAGAACTGATCCACATAAACAGCATCCATGGAAAGGGTGGGTTTAAACTAAAAGTACAATGGTAGTGAGATACATGTGTAGAAAATGTGTGGCAAAGGGATAATTCACAAATCTTGGAGGATAAGTCTTTTTCTCTCTTTGTAGAACTCTCAAGAAGTTCCCTTTTGTTGTAGATCTCTGCAAACTCCAAAAGACTGAGGCATTTCTATATTCCATACCTGAAATGTCTTTCTATCATGAAAAATCATGCACCCTGAAGTGACCTCTCCTTGAATTCTTTCTTTTGATCTTGGGCATATTTGTGCAGATGAAAAACTTTTGACTTTTTGTGTGGAAATGAAATATAGAGTAACATTCTAACTTCAAACTGATTGATTGATAGATCGACTGATTGAAGAGAGATGTGCTTGTGACAACAGATCACCACTGCACAGTGCTTGCATTTTGGAGGCAAATGTTCTGTTCTCCTACTTGGTTTTACAGGCAGAAACTAAATATGAAATTAATGGAAACCCATCAAGAGCAGAAATCCCTCTACTTTTATCTAAGCATACCAGAACCAAGTAGATATCTGGCAGTCTACAAATAAATACCCATTGAAATAGCTGCCCTTGCTTCCTCTTCTCTGTACATACATTTCTATTAAATACAGAACTTTAAATAGTTATTTAACTTTTAAGAAGCAGTTCTTAAAACTGTTCCCAAAAAATGGACACAAAACTAAAAGCAAAAATCTTAAGGTATAAAATATAGTTAAACAATATATAGTGTTATGAGTGATAGTAAGTTGTTCATGGCAACAATGTTTTTTAGTGTAATTAGGATTTCAAAGAATATCACTCAAGAGTTTTAAGTCCAATCATGTTTAATGATTTAGCACTATTAAGTAGTTTTTGAAATATTTGCAAAGCAAATAGTTCCAAAATCAAAAAAGTATATGAAATTAAATATCTCTCTATGTTTGGTTTGTATTGTCAGTTTTTTTTTCCCCAAGTCTACATGTTTGATCAAGAAAACCAAATGAATCTTCTTTGTGTGCCTTAAGTTTCCTATCAAGTTGGAAAGAGGATTTTAACAGCTTATCCATCCTTAATTGATATACCATATGCAGTAAGTAAGCTGAGGTTGAACAACCTGCTTTTCTCCAGCTTTTTAACATGCAACACTGCAGGCATATATGTATGCAAACCTGCATGTATTTACATGCCTATTGCAGCATCACCAATTATTCCTCATGTTCCCTGATTTAAGGAAGAGAAAGAAGAGCAGGAAAAGGAAGGATTTAAGAAAAATCATTCTTAATACATTGTAGATATTGTGTATACTTTGTTCATAAGGATTCTTCAATAGAAATTGCTCTTAGAAGTATCTTATTAGAAGTATGTAGTTTATCTATATAAAGTGTTTATTTCACATGTGTATAGAAGAGAAGGTAAAATAAGTCTTAGTTTGGCACTTAACACTTTTGTAAATAGTTAGCAAAACATTTGTTTCATTCAATCAACTCTTGCTTGTTCAATCTCATTTTCTGGTTCAGGGATTATCTGGGCAGAATCAGACTCCTTGAATTCCTCCCAGATTCATGATCTACCTTCTATCCATTTCATTGCTTCATCAATTTCACTCAAAGATGAGCATTCCATCATAGAATTTCATAGTTGGAAGGTATTTTCCAATTCCTGTCACTCTGTTTCTATGTATGTCTCTATGTTCCTATTTCTCTTTCTCTCTTTGCTGTCTCTTTTCCTCTTCTATCCCTCTCTTCTCTCTTCTTTTTCTTTCTCCTTCCTAATTCTCCTCCTCTCCTCTCCTTTTTTCTTCCCTCTTCCTTTTCTTGTCATCTCATCTCCCTTTTTCTCCTTCCTTTTCCTCCTTGCTCCCCTCCTTTCCTATCTTTTCTTCCCTTCTCTTTTTTCCTCACATATTTTTCTCTTCTCCCTTCTCCCTGCTCCTTTCTTCTCTTCTTTCTTCTCCTTTCCTTCTCCCCTCTCTCTCCTCTGTTTTTCTTTTTCTCCTAACATCTCCCCTCTTGTTTTCCTTTCTTTTTTTCTATCTTGCCTTCCCTTCTCCCCTCTCCTTCTAAGCTCTGTTTTCCTCTTCTCCTTTTCTCCCTTCTTTTCTTCTTCTCCCTCCCTCCTCTTCTCCCCTCTCTTCTATCTCCTCTTTCTCATTTCTCTCTTCTCCTCCTTTCATTTCATCTCTTCCCTCCCCTCATATGCTCCCATTCACTCCCCCTTCCTTCCTTCTCCTCTCTCTCTTTCCTTTATCTTCTCTTCTTGATATAATGCCTCATCTCTCCTTCTCTCCTTTATTCTCCCTTCCTCCCCTTCTATTTCTCCTTTCCACTTCTGTTTTCTCTTATCCAACTTCAATAGGCAAAGGGAAAGGAGGTAAAACTTCCATTGCTTACTTTGCTATGCAGAGTGGCTCTAATAACAAATTCCATTGGGGAAGTTCCTAGTCACAGAAAAATGTTGGGGTTCTCTGTGGATTTTCTCTGTCCCATACTAACACAGACAACCCTAAAGTTGCTGATGTCAAAGCAATTAATCAAACCCAAATTAGAATGAACTTGTCCTCTTTATTAGGTACTCTGAAAATTGAACAAACTGAATTTCTGCCTCTACCTTGAAACTCCATCAAATCATGTTGCTTTTTTTTTTTTTTTTTGTTAATTAATTTGTAAAAACTGCCATCTACAGTTGAAATAATTAACACATATATACCAACCATTTAAGTTGGGGGGAGGGTTCTAAATCACACACAGTCTGCCTTTTCCATATCCAAAAAAAGGAGCAACTTTATAGAGAAGAAATAAAAGTTGCACAGAATATGTTTAAAGAGCATGTTAAGAGTAGACTTTTGTCTATGTTTCTTTCCCTTTATGGCATACGTTATATATTGACAGGGATTAAGTTTCTCTCCTGAATGAAACAGTACACAGTCACAAAAAGAGCTACTGTAGTTCACCAAATGACAGGAATAAACACAAACAAAAGGCAACAGAAATATACCTCCCAGAGAACTATCCAGGTTAGTTTTAAAAGCCCAGAGCTTTGCCTCATCTTTGAAATTCTTCATCTTTTGCTCTTCTTTGCTTTATTTGCTGCTTTCTCTCTCCTTTCTTTTTTTCCTTCTTTTTTCCTCCTCTCTCTCTCTCTCTCTCCTCTTCCTTTCTCTCTCTCTCTCTCTCTCTCTCTCTCTCTCTCTCTCTCTCTCTCTCTCTCTCTCTCTCTCCTCTTCCTCTTCTCTCTCTCTCTCTCTCTCTCTCTCTCTCTCTCTCTCTCTCTCTCTCTCTCTCTCTCTCTCTCTCTCTCTCTCTCTCTCTCTCTCTCTCTCTCTTTCTCTGTGTGTATTATACTTTCTCTGTACCCCTGGCTTTGTTATTCTGCATGTCTGATTAGCAGAAGCCTGATTGGCTGGCTGCCTGCTCCGAGAGATTCCATTCAGCTTACCCCCCACCCATCCACCCACCCACCACTTGGTCAGGAAATGTGAGCAGGGCTGATGGAAGCTGATAGGCAGGACTGAAGTGTTAGCACCAGTACTGGATGTGACAGGAGGCAGAGGAGCACTTAGCAGCTTATTCAGTGTCCGATTCACATTCCGGCAAGGATCCAAGCATGGAACGCTGCCGCTGGGCAACTCCTGGCGTGACACCGCTCCTCTTCCTGGCTTTCCTACTCCTGGTAAATGTCTTTTCATTTTAATACTTAGCTCTTACTATATATATTTGCCTTATGTTAGATTGTGTTGTGTTATGTTGTTATTGTGATAAGTGACTTAGGCGTGTTACGCTCTCGTCTTAAAGTACCAGGTAAATGTGTTGTCTCAGTGATTTAAAAAGAAAAAGAAAAAAAAAAAAAAAGCTTCTCAATAATTTCAGTTCCCGAGAAAAATGAAATCTTAGAGACCGGTAATTGGTTACAGGTACAGAATAATATCATGAGATTAACTTGAGAAACAGTATAAAGTTGTGAGCTACAGACTTTATAAATGATGGTGTGCATGCTTGGAATTTGGATAGCAGTCTTTCTAAGCTCAACGGTAACACACTGTGGTGTTCTAACCAGAGTTTTACTCAATGTAGCTTGTGAAAATCTTTTCTCTCTTTTGTAAAATGATTTTCCCCCTTCTCTGTGCACATGCATTAGGAAAGCAGGTAAAAAGGAAAGTAGTTATTTATTCTCTGTGCAGTTAGCTCCTGAAAATAACCAATAACAAAATGACTGCAATCATTCATAGAAACAAATTAATGCTAGTATTTACGAATTAAGGATTCTGCCTTTTGATCTCAGATATACTTGTGAACATGAAAAATCGGTAACTTTTTTATGGGCAGAGTGAGGTAGAGTAACAGTTCTACCATCAAACTGATAAGATAGATGCTGCAGAGGAAGCTGGTCACCACTGCACACTGCCTACATTTTGTACTTAAAGTAAATGTTCTATTGTGACTCATTTTTGGTTTTACAGGCAGAAAACGAACTTAACTGTCCAAAAAAAAATCTGCACTGAAAATATTAATAGCAATGCACATTTTTTTAAAACCAGAGTGTTCTGGGCAAGCAGCTTTGTAAACCTCATCTGAAGTTTTGATTCCAAACTTTGCACACGCTGATTCCAAGCAAACGTGATTACAGCCCTCCCTGTCACATTTATGGAATGTTAGTACTTCCTCAGAAAAGCAACAAACCAATGGAAGCCCAACCAAAATATAGATGGCCCCGAGGAATTCATAGTACCGGACTATTTCATTCTAATTAAGCTCTAGCCACATATGTCTATCTTGTTCTCTGGAATAAAAAAAGCAAACTATTCAAAATAATTGGTCATTTGAAGAGCATTCCTCATATATAGTAATCACTTGCTATGTTGACATTTTGTACATGGATGTCTTTTAATGAATTACATCATTGTTAGATACTATATAAAAATATTCCGTTAGAAGTACAGCAATGACTATAAAGGCTGAACTCAAGACTATCCTACTAGAAATAGAAAAGGGGGGGGGGAGGAGATTGCTGACTAGTAAGCATTCTATTCATATCATGTTAGTAATACAATTGCCATATTTGCTCCTTTCCATAGCTTGTGATTAGATGATTGGATAGGCAATTGTAAAGGAGCTCACTTGTGTTACATGAGATGTGTTGCCTTTTATGCTGTCAGTTCTTGGCAAACTTCAGTTTTTGTGATTAAAAAAAAAACAACACATTTTTCTGAAGCTTTTTCCATTATTCTGTATTGTAAAACAAATTGCTAGTAATATATTAGCTTATTTAAATACTATCTTTTAGAAATGAACTTTTGATTTAGTTTGGGGAGAGGAATGGCAACTTATTGATGAATTGTCAATATGTTTTTACTCTATGCTGTATATACCATTTATTATAAACTTCATCTTTGAGGGCATATAACATATCATGAGCAATCAGGCACATTTGTAAAAAGTCCCATTTGTATGATTTTAAAGCATTGGAAATATGCAAAGCTTAAGCAAGAGTAATTATGTATAAGAAAAAAATCAAACTTTCATTTGTACATAAATTTAAATAAATTGTGAGATTGTGAGCTGTTACTGGAAAAGAGCTAATAGCTTATCATTGCCAAAATTTAGAGCTTGAAAAGTAACATTATATGATAAATATCAGCCAATGTATTCAGTTCCTTATAAGTAAAACACCAGCACTGAAATTTATTGACCTGTAAAATATCTTAGACTAGATTACTCTTCTTTCTTTCTTTCATTACTTTCATACTTTGATAGTGAAAGAAGTAGTGAAGATAGAGACAATTTGTTTCAAATACCTACTAGTTTTGTGAACTTGGATATGTTCCTTGCCCTCTCCAAATCTTTGGTTTCCTCATTGGAAAAAATGTCAATAATTACATTTGAAACATTTTCTTCAAAGAGTTTTAAACTTTAAAGACAATAGGAATATCAATTATTATTTTATAGGCTCCCCCCAACTTTAGCAATGGAACTGATGCACAAATGTTGTACTTACTGAATAGCAACTCATTCAGTTCCTATAGGAAAGAAGTCAGAATTGAATTAAAGGTTTAATATAAAGTGGTCTTTTGCATAATGATTGTTACGTTTGGAGCTGGAATTATAAAATACAGTAGCATCAATTCACCATTTAACCATTTATAGGAAGGTAGCATAACCAAGTATTTCAAAAGCAGAAGCCTGTGGTCTATGCACTCACTCTCTTTGAGACATTTTCCTAGGAATCCTATTTCTTCTGGCTTGCAAAAGGTTCTGTGTCTCAAGTGGTATTCCCCAGCCTCCACCCTGGAATCTCCTTCATGTTAGTGGTAGCTAACTATCTCCAGTGAAGTCTTGGTGATAAACTATTCTGTCAATGAGAAAATATTATAATCTCAATTTTTTTTTAAACTTGACATTAAAATTCTTCCAGAGAGGGTCAGTTTTCCTGAGGAAAAAAAAATGATGCCTGCATGCCTTTCATATTTATTTAAGTGTGGAATACATATTTTGTGTGTATAAATCCAAACATCTTATATTCTTTCTACCATGGATATAAAAAAACAGTAGTTCAAAAGATTCAATCTATTTGCTTCATTTCAAATAAAAATTGAATAGATAAAACTGATCCAAATCTTTCTATCTTCGTCCCTCTTTCTTCTCCTCAACCCCCACTCCCAAGCCAATTGTTTAACTTGAAGAGAATGTGGGCTAACACCATGACCAGCCATTGACATGTGCGTTCATCAAATTTGAAGTCAAACCACTTCTTGTCAGAAAGGCATTTAATCAAATCTGCATTTGCCTTTTACTTCTTTTCAGTGGTTTTCAGTTCTTTTGCCTGCTATTGTGAGGGTTGCAGGAGTAACACTAGGAATTATAATAAAGTACATGTGTTTTTCTGTTGAATTTCTTTTTCTTCTCTATACTAATTTATACATGGAAACTAGTCAAACACAATAGCCCATTCCTTTCAGGCTCTCTGGCACTCTACTACACTATTATCTAAGTCGATCTTTCTTGGATGGCTATAAGCACCATTAGCCTGTGGAATGAATGTTAAATTCCTTATTTACAGCTGAATGTGGCAAGGTTCACTCTGTGTGAGTGTGTGTGTGTGTGTGTGTGTGTGTGTGTGTGTGTGTGTGTGTGTGTGTATTTGCCTGTAACTGTTCATCAATCCATCTATTTCTATTCACGTGCTTATATTGTCTTTAAACTATACCCAAGGCATACTTCACATGAATGTATGGGATATACTATAGCATCTATTTAAAAAGTCATTTTCTTAATGTGTTTTCTATAGTTTCTTGTCTAGACTTGGTCAGCTAGATTTTTATTTTCTCAGGCTGCCTTTTTAAGTGTCTGAGTCTGCTCGGGGCCAGCTTCTGTCCTCTCTTTACTTCCATGACTGTTTTTTGTGCAATATGGAGAGTGGAATTTAAGACTTAGTACTGGGGCTTTCTATCTCAAAGAAAGAGTCTCCAGTTCTTAGAAAAGAATTATTTTGCCAAGTGTCATTCTTCTCTAGGAAAGACATTGTGGATCACCCAGAGCTGATCTACACTACATGTGTGTCTATAGAGATATAAATATGCATAAAGGGCATCTTCTCAGAAGCTGGGGAAAGGTCAATATTATAGTGATGATGAAAAAAAATGGATTTTTAAAGTTTCTGTGTCTTTCTCTGATACTATAGTATTTAACTACCTACATACCAATGCATTTGCACTTTTGCACTTCATTCTTGCCATTTATAACTGCAGAGCCTTCTTTGTATTTCTTGCAGGAGTATTATTAAGATGTGAATGGTTCATTCCTTCCTCTTTCTGATTTAACAAGAGATGAAAGAATTCTCTAAATCTTTTCTCTCTTCCCCCCCCTTAAATTTCAAGTATCCTTCCTTTCATGATTTTAAATCTACATTCTTTATTCTTTGTCCAGGTAACTCTCTCATATATTTAATACATTGATGTCTCATATATATATATATATAGTGATATCATTCTCAGAATCCAATTCCCAAAGCTAATAATACTAATATTGTTCTAGCCCCAATACATACAATCTCTTTCCCCCTTCTTGCAAGTTAATAGAGTGATCTTTTCATTCTCCTAACCCAGAAATTTCTGCTGTCTTAGAATCAAGGAACTGCCTTGACCATCACATATAACCAATTGGTTGAGTGTGTTGAGATAATCATGGGAAAATATTATCTAGATCTTACAGTCATATTGTGATTAACTTTCCTTCTCAGGAGAGCTGGCTCCAACTTGAGATTTTCAGCAGTAAGAGGTGATTCCATGTCATTTTCTCTCTACATCATAAAACCACATGATGCAGTTGGATTTTGGCTTTGATTGGCAGTATTGGCTCACAGGAGCCTTAGGACTGGCATACCAGAGGTGATGTCAGGCCTCAAGGATCCTAATTGAAATACACGAACACAGATGTGCAAGAGGAAAGCCTGTTCACTGGGGTAAGCTGTTGCTATCAACCTCTCTCCTTTTCCACAAGCTCAAAAGTAAATGACTCAAGTCTTCCCAGTTCCCTCATTTTGAGATTAGAGTATATCTTGGACAAAGGATAACTGTTCCTTCTTTCCAGAGATATTGCTGACAGGGGGCACCCCAGTTTCCATGGTGTGCCAGCACGATACTGTTTCTGTGTCTCAAGAAAGTTCTCTACAGTCTCTCATAGATCCCATCCTTGTAAACAGTCTGTGTCAACCAGAAATTATACAGAGACAAGGACAGATGAATGCTCTCTGTGCTCATTGAAGGGGAATCTCTGTGCATATGTGCTCTGTTTTCTTATATTTTTTCAGGTCCATTTTCCTTTAATTTCTACTTCTTTATAGAGAGATTGCCTTCATAATAATAGCTCCATTATAAAATAAGATCCCTGAAGGTAGGGGCTGCCTTTATTGTATTCCTCTAATATTCCCAACACCTTAGCACAGTGCCTAGTATACGGCAGAAGTTCAATAAATGTTTCCTGAACAATTGGTTTTCCTGGCATATTTAAGAATAGGGAGCATTTTTCTCAAAAAAATCCTTTAAAGGTATGTAAAGCAAGGGTTATCTTCCCCATTTTAAAGAAGAGGAAACAAAAGCTCAGAGAGATAAGATAATTTTCCTCAAGTGGCACAGCAGCTAAATGTCAAAGCCACACTTCAAATATAGAACTCCAAATTGAATGTTTCAATTTTCTATGAAAATTTATCACATTTATTTAACATTTTAATGTTTGCAAAAACACTTTTCTCATCACAATACTGGGCTATAATAGCTCAACTCTTTGCCCTATTTTACAAACAAGGAAAATAACTTTTAAAGAGATAAACTAACTTACCATTTATCACAGATTTAATAATGATCAGAGCCAGAAATTAATTCTACATCTCTTGGCAAGCACTTGACAACTAAATGAATAAGATGGGGCACAGCTACAATATTAACTAAATTTTAGCATTGTCTGCAGATGGGTTGAGGATTATATAGGAATAAAGATAGGGAGATAACAGTATGAATTGGATGGTAAAAGATGGATTGTTATCTAAAGTGTCTCAAACATTTTAACCATTACAGGATTTGGTAGTGTGCATATGTCCATCCTTTGAGTAGATTCAAAAGAAAATATATTTTTCATTTATACAAGTCACATATTTTTTTATATTTAATTAGGTTAAAAGTTTTAATTTTCATTTTCTAAATCAAAAAATGATATGTTTTTATATAAATTTGGTCCTCCAATATTTCTTGCTCCATTTATATGTTTTATCTCAATAAGAAAAATACTTCCTATGTTTTATGATCTTGGATAGGTAACAAATTTTCTGATTCTCAGTTCACTCATCTTTAAAATGAGAATAAAAATATTTGTGCTACTACCTCAAAGGACTATTGTGAAGATTAAATGAGCCCATGGATGTGACGTGCTCTGTACTTATATAAATCAAAATGTAGTATCATTGCTATAATTACAATGGTAAAATGGAGGAAGGTAGGGGGCATAATGGACAAAAAGTTAGCCTTAGTGTTAGAAAGGTTAAATTGAAGTCCTGCCTGCAAAACATAGAATAATTATATTACCTTAGGGGAGTCATTTAATTTATTAACTTAGTAAGCAGCTCTTGAAAGTTATACTACATACATACTCATGTGCATTAAGTGAGGGAGTTTCCATGCTGGAAATTCCATATCCAAATAGACACATGAATCTAGGTACTGCCCCCCTAAACCTGGAGATGATGGAAGTTTTAAGCCTTTCACTGGATGAGTTTCTAAGTTACAGATGTCACAAAGTATTAACATTTGTAATCATATTTCAGTCTTTCAAAGGATCTTCCCTGATGTGGTAACTCACTCCATGGCTATATAGAATGTAAATCATCCACTGTTCATAGTGATACACTTTACATATTACACATATATAATTTCATTTTACATATGGGAAACTGAAATTCAATTATACCTCTTTAGTCACTTTATTCTTCACTATCGGCTTGCAAGGTACTGTGTATTTGTCCACACTGCTAAGTACTTTGGGGCATGCTTCAGACGTGTAAATGTGCCTATTACTAGTATTTGGCAGAGCTGATGTCTGTCTGTATTTTTATTTCTGATTACAGGAAAATTTGTGCATGAGTTCACTCTCCAAACATGTAGACCAGCAATCCTGGGAATGAATGGGATGGGGAGACCTAGGAAATGAGAAAAAGGGGAGACAAAGCCATGGGGAGGAAAATGGAATGTCAGAAGGCCAAGCTAGAAGTTTGATCCCTGGCACCAAAAAATTGTACTGGTACACTCTAATAAAGTAGAATGGAAGATAAAAAATAAAAAGACACAGAATCTTGGAAAAGAAAGAAAAGAAAGAAAAGAAAGAAAGAAAGAAAGAAAGAAAGAAAGAAAGAAAGAAAGAAAGAAAGAAAGAAAGAAAGAAAGAAAGAAAGAAAGAAAGAAAGAAAGAAAGAAAGAAAGAAGGAAGGAAGGAAGGAAGGAAGGAAGGAAGGAAGGAAGGAAGGAAGGAAGGAAGGAAGGAAGGAAGGAAGGAAGGAAGGAAGGAAGGAAGGAAGGAAGGAAGGAAGGAAGGGAGAAAAGAAAAGAAAAAGGAATGAGAGAGACTCTGATTTAGAAAGTTTCAGAAATCTAAAGAAAGTTTTCAACTAACAGGAAAATTGTCTCACAAACATTTAAAGAAATATAATAAGGAATACATAGAGAACAAGACTAATACAAGCCTCATTAAGGACTGGTGAGCCTAAATAATCATGTTAGATTTTTCTTTTGTTATTGCACTGGATAATTTTTCATATGGCTCATTTTGCAAGTTTTATTTGATTTCTATTAACTTGTATTTTCAGGGAAAAAAAGGTTCTTCTATGATGGAAAGGTTGTGTGACAGGCTCTGGCAACAATATTATTTTCAAATGTTCCACAGGCAGCAGGGCTTGTAATCTATCATTAGCTTGTCTGCACTTGTGACAGATGCTATTTACAAACTTTCTTATCAGTCTGTCATATTAAAAATTGACTCCTCACAAACTGTGTAGCAGTTACATGTATTTATTATTGAACAAGGATGAAAAGAATCATTTTCAGTTTCTAATTAGTGATGTTTTACATTTTCGCAGTCCTCAAAATTTTTGTTATTATTGTTGTTTTATTTTCCTTTCATTTACAAAGATTGACCTGAATAATTGGATGTTGTTTGTAGAGACACCTCAGCCTACTGAAAACTTGGAGAGCCCATAGCTTCTTTGAACATCAGAACAATCTATATATTGGTCTGTACCTCTGTTCTTAGCATTGTAGAGAAATTCTCAGTGTGGAAATTTCTTTCACTCATATAGATAGAAAATTTTCTTTTAAGGATGCTTGTACAAATATTTATCTAACTTGCAATCTTTGCAACCATAGAAAGTAGCCAGGTTAGAGGTGGGGAGGAAGGAAGCACTAAGGGATGTGTGTACACACTTGTGTGTGCACAGGCATGCATGAGAAAGAGAAAAGACAGAGGCAGAGACAGAAAGGGAGAGAGGAAGAGAGAGGGAAAGGGGGTATAAAAGGAGGAGAGGGGGGAGGGGAGGAAAGAAGGGAGAGGAATAGAGAGACAGACAGACAGAGAAGAGGGATGGAGGGAGGGAGAAAGGAGGGAGGGAGAAAAAGGAAGAGGGAGAGAGGTAAAGAGGGAAAGAGGGAGGAGAAGAATGGGAGTAGGGTAGAATGTCATGTCACTGAATGCCTTTGTGTACACATAGGGGAAAGTACTATTTAAAAAACAGATCTTTTCCCATTTTATTAGTGCTGCACATTTATTGGTCTGGTACTACAGTGCATGGGCAGCTTCAGAGTTAAGCTCAAGTTTTCAGGAAGCAGCTTTCCTGTGGTCAGATTCCGGCTATCTCAAGAACTGTCATTATGTATTGCCAATAGCTGAGGGCTTTCCCTCCATTCCACCATAACTGGGGCTTCATGCTGTCTGACTTCAATCAAAGCAGGTTCCACTACACTTAAAAAATAGCAAACCTTTTTATGACTTTATGTTTCCTTAAGCACAGTGATTAAGGCAGCCCATGCCTCCTGATCTAATTGGACTTTTTCTAAAGTTCTTATTAAAATAATCAAAATAGCTACAGTGAAACCAGAAAGTATTAATGCCCTGGAGTGGGAGGAGATGGGAGGAAGAGAGCAAGCACTAGCACGTGTGTGAGCACACACTGTTTATAATAGAGGAGATTTATTCCACTTCTGAGGCAAGAAATTGCAGAACTCTAATAGTTTCACCACCTGTGAATTATTTGGGTGTACCTCATAAGCAGGTTCTTTTTTCTATACATGTAGAGAGAAATAAGTGGTGGTATGTTCACCGGTTCTACACTACATTAATTTTCACAGACTTTCCATTTTCATCTTCATCTTCATTGCTTTTTCAGATTTTTTTCCAGAACTCAAGCCATTCCCTGTCTCAGGCTATGTTTAGGGACTTCCTTTCTGGGACTTTCTTTAAGTAAAATCAGTGTCACTAAAATGTGTTGGGACTAAGGCAGGGAAGAAGTGTGTGATAACGTAAGACATCCTGATAAAAATTCCAAGAACACTAAAGAAATGAGACAGGAAATTATGTGCAACATATAATAAATTCAAACTGTCCAATAAAATAAATGTAACTTGCTTTGTTCCCACACCGAGATACTCCAGGGTGTCAGATTTCCCTACTCTGCTTTGTAAACTATAATCTTAGTCCCCATTTGAAGATTGCCAGAGTTATTGTTCAAGCCTTGTACTTTGTCGGTAGAACAAGAACTGAAAAGGGTAAAGGAAACAGTAAGTATGTCTTACTTATCTGGTGCTGAAATGAAACAGAAAAGATTTTTTTAAATATATATATATTTTTTTTTTCATTGTGACTCTTAGAATTATCTTTCATTAAAATTTCATGTAGTTATTTGGCTTGCCAATCAACTTTGAATTTCTTTTTCTTGGAGGCACAAAGTTTACAAATATTCTCTGAAATTATCATTTTCATCATTACTTTCACTGAAAATTGGTATTCCCATAATATCAAGTGATCATAGACTATAAGAACTGGAATGGATCTTAGAAATAATCAAGGACAGCACCTTCATTTTACAAATTAGGACCTTGAAATCCAGAATGGATAAAAGGACTTGTCAAAATTGTAACACAGACAGAGTTGGGGCTAGAATCTCATCTTACCTCTTTTTCTTGCATTCTCTGGCCACTCAACTACACTACCCAGATGTCTAGTACTTGCCCTGAAAAAGGCACATGAACAATTGCATATGTCTCTTGAAGGTGACATTTACATTCCCTTTAATAAAGAGGCAGAATGATTTTTTTGGAAAGATCCCTAGATTGATCATCAGAGTAGCTGGATTCAGATTCTCATTCTGTAGACTATATATCTGGGACTTCAATTCACTAATCTGTACCTCAGTTCCTTCAGTTATAAAGTGAAGGAATTAAATTAAATGATATCTAAAGTCCTTTCAATATACAATATTCATTTAAACAAGTTATGTTGGCAGGAAAAATTTGATCAAAATCCAGACTACAAGTAAACAACCCAAGTACAAATCAGAATGAACTCAAGAAAATAACTTTGGAACAAAACTTAAGGCAATGATTTGTTTTATATACTTAGAGGTGCTGTGATACTATACTTGACTCTACGATGGTGAGGATAGATTTTTGTTTCCTCATTTAGGCACAAGGTTTCTAGAGTTTCATCCTTTCTACTTGTATATGGAGATAAAATTGGAGGCACTGTGTTGGTTGCATCGATAATGAGTCATAAGATTATGAAACCCATAAGCTAGGTGATATTTTGGGAGTCATTCCACCTAATCCCCTCATTTTATATATGGGAACACTGAGGCCCAGAGAAATAAATTAATTTTCCCTGGGTCACACAGGGAAAGTAAAGGCTAAAACCAGGACTTGAACCCATATCTGATTTCAAATCTAGCACTCTTCCCAAGAAGAATTGGATGTAGCCAGTATATAATCACTTGTTACTATATCTTTTTCCACATGTGAAAGAATTAGGGTGTGGGGGAAGTGGGGTAAAAACTGATAGTTTAGATTAGTTTTAAGTTACTGTCAGGACACTACTTTCTTTATATTGTATATTTAACTACTTGTCAAGGAAAAGTGGACTTTGCCTGAAGAAATAGACATATTAATTCAGGATTTATGATGATTAAATTAAAAATGTGTTATTAAAAACTCTTAAGATTGATGTTTAAGGTTACTCTTTGGTATTATAGCCATTCTCTTTGGCTCACATATATTTTTAATTACAACACTAGAACCTGAGCTTAGCAAATGGGAATTCTTTTCTTTCATATTTATTTTATGTATATCTTTTAAATGTTTGGACTCTGGTAAAAAAAAAAATTAATGAGACTTCAAAACAAATTTCTCATCAAAGGAAAGCAAATGCCAACCACTTAGATACTAAGCAATTAACAATTGATTTTCCCCAGAAAAGTTTAGATCCATTTTTGAAAACATTGATATCTGAGAACTTCCTAATAAATATAACATCCTCATATTTTTACTTAAAGGAGTTCTCTCTTGTCTTGATCTCCTTCATCATCTCTCTTATTAAACCATAAGCTATTTTATAGTACAATGAAGGAATCCATTTTTTCCCTCCTAAAATGCTATCCAGCTGATGTTTAAATGGATAATTCTAAGGCACTAAAGCAGTGCAACTTATTGAGTATGAACTCCATTCTGTTAGATTCAGCCGACTCACTTGTCAGTTTGTATGTCATGGAACTATGGCTGGTGAAGGCTGTTGTTTACACTTCTCGTAATAATGAATGCCAAGATTTCCGATCCAAAACAAGTAGGTCAGTTCTGTGTTAAACATGCCATGGGACATACTGCTCTATCAATCAATTATTTGAGAGAGGTTCATAGATTCCAGACATTATCTGATCTAATTCCCATTTTACAGCTGAAGAAACTGAAACCTAAAGAATTTAAGTAAATAACACAAAGGGAAAATAAAAGAACTCAGAACTGCTAACTATAATGTCAGTGCTTCTGCCCATACCACACTGCTTATTCTTAGTTTTAGACTGTTAGCCACAAGGGAAAAAAGCCAAGGCAGCATGGATGGGGCAAGAAAAATCTATTATTATCCTATGTTTCCAGAGGATTTTGAAATTATTCTCCTTTATGTACTCCATATCCCACTGAAAGGACACTGTTCAAAGGTAGCATGTAGTAGTCATTATGACACAGATTGGAGATTGGCTTTGTTCCTTCCTACGGGTGTGACTTTGGAATCATACCTTTGGAGATTTTTGTCATCTGAAAACTAACGGCACTGAGTTAGATGAACTCAAAGGTTTCTTCCACTTCTAAATCCAGTGATTAAATAATTTTTCCCTTCTTCCCCATCTCTAAAATGCTTTGTATTTTCACCACTCAGTGCCTTTATTTGTGAAATGGGCCTTTTCTTCCCATCTTTTCCAGCTAAATTCTTAAATGTCCTTTAAAACTTAGCACCCTAAATGTTTCCTTCTCTATAAAACTTTCTCTGATACAGTAGTGAATACCAGCCTTCCCTTTAAGAACTTTGCTGATTTCTTAGTGAATGTAGACAGGACCTTCTTAATCTTTTTTTGTCCTGAACCCCTTTAGCAATCTGGTGAATTGTCATAAGTCAGAAACTGAATAAATCAAAGTCCCTCTTCTAATAAACAGGGATATTCTAAACACTGGGAAAGTTATAGAGTGATCTCCCCAGATTGAGTGAGTTAGGGAGACCCAGTAAAAACCAACTATAGATCTGGAGTTAGATAAGATTTTAGGGACCAGAGTCCAACATCCTCTTTTTTACAAAAAGGAAACTGAAGCATAAAGAGGTTATGATTTGCCCAACATAACACTGTCTATTGAAGAATATGAACTAATTTCTTCCTTTCTCTAGGTCCAATGCTCTGTGATAAAAAGTACCCTGGACAGCACAGTTATTATTATCACTATATTACAGATAAGAAAACTGGCATTCAGAGAAGTGAAGTAAGTGACTTACCCAGAATTACACAGCTTGATGAGTAGTTGAAAAAGGATTCAACCCACATTTTTTGACTTCAAATACAAGGCATTTTCAATCCCAATATGCTGTGTTTATTCATAAGATGTATTGAACAAATATTTGTATGTTAAATCAGTTTTCCTCTTTCAGTATAATTCACTTCTCCAAGATAATAATTACCCATATAAACAAAATTAGTCTAGTATAAGGACTGCTGGTGCAAAGCTAGAGAGTCAAAAAATTCAGATCAACTGTAGATCTATATGGCAAAAAGAGTTGCTTCATTGAGAATTCTCTACAACACCAGAAAAAAAAATCTGAAGATGGAGACAGACAACATGCATAAGGGAGTAGCATTTTAATCCAGAAAGTTCTTCAAATGGTAAATAAGGAAAGTAGAGTGAGAGCAGATAGGGAGCAGAGTGGATAGAGTAGGGCCTGAAATGAGGAGAACTTCTCCTGTGTTCAAATCTAGCCTAAGGCACTAATTAGTTGTATGAACCTGAGCAAGTCATTTAACTTTTGTCTCATTTTCCTTATCTGTAAAATGAATTGGAGAAGAAAAGGCAAATTACTCCAATATCTTTGCCAAAAAACTCCAAAAGGGATCATTAAGAGTAAGACTGGACTAATAAATGACTAAACAACAATCAGAAATAATGACACAGTTGATCTGATGAGAACCTGAAATGGGAACAAAGATAGGAAAGGATACTAGAGGCAAAATTGTTTGTTGGTGATGAAAAGAAGAAAAAAAGAGTAAAAAAAAAAAAAAAAAAGTGAAGCATGACTTAGACTTTTCCTAACATAATGACTCTAAAAATATTGCTTACGGTATTCAATGTTCTCCTGGTTCTCCTCATTTCACTTTTCTTCAGTTGATTTAAGTATTTCTAGGTCCTGAAACTGTCCTGCTTATAGTTTCCTATAGCACTGTACTATTCCTTCACTACTGTATACCATAACTTGGTATCAGCAATTCCTCATTTGATGGATATCCCTTAAATTTCTAATTCTTTACCACCACAAAAAGAGCTGCTATAAATATTTTTTGTGCACACAGGTCCTTTTCCCTTTTCTTTGATCTCTTTGCTGGGTTAAAGGGCATACATAGTCTTCTGTCCTTTGAGCATAACTCCAATTTGTTCTCAAGGATTACTAGACTAGTTCCCAACTCCATCAATTCATTAATGTATCTATTTTCCCACATTACCACTAACATTTATCATTTGTATTTTCTGTCATGTTAGACAATCTGATAAGTGTGAAGTATATCTCACAGTTGTTTTAATTTTCATTTCTTTAATAAATAGTGATTTAGAACATCTGAGAATTTTCTATAATATTCTAAGAAAGACAAGGTGATTTAATGGATAGAGCATAAAACTTAGACTCAGGAAGACCTGTGTTCAATTGTAGCCTTAGACACTTATTATCTGTGACTTTTGGCATGCCACTTAACTACTGTTTGCTTCTATTTCCTCAACTATAAAATTAAATTATTAAGAATATGTACCTAGGGGGCAGCTACGTGGCACAGTGGATAGAGCACCAGCCTTGAATTCAGGAGGACCTGAGTTCAAATCTGATCTCAGACACTTAACACTTCCTAGCTATATGACCCTGGGCAAGTCACTTAACCCCAGCCTCAGGGAAAAAAAAAAAAAGAGAGAATATGTACCTATCTTCCAGGATTATTGTGAATATCATATGAGATTTAAAAAAAAATTGTTCATCCCTGAGGATTTGGGGTGAAGGCAGTGGAAGGAGGCCCATTTTTATTATGTTACTCTTGTTACCAGCAAACAGGAAGTTATTTATCTGCATGGGTGCCTTTAAGGCTTTAGGATATGGTATTTAGATTTAAAGTTGAGGACTGTATAATACCTTCAACACCTATATTCACTGCTTACTTAATACTCATAGATTCTACTTTCTTTTCCAAAGCTCATGATTTAAGAAATTTACCTGACCATTAAAATTCCTGGACTTCAGACACAATATACATGTGGAATAATGGAGATAAATTGAATTCAGCTTTGTCTCATCAGGTAGCTTAGACTTTTCAGAGAGTTAAAGGAATTTTATTAAAAAAAATACCACAAGTGGGTGTTTGAGTTTTTCTGGTTTTTTCCTCCCTGCTTTCTTCTTTGTATATAGAAAATGTGTTCCAAAAGTTTTTCCTCATAATATTAATATTACATATAGGTTTAATGACTTTTGCCTGTTGACAGTGAGTGAAATATTTTCCACATTAACCAAGGAGTTTACTTTAGCCATATCTTGATATCCAGGTATGGGTAATGAAATTGAAGAGTGAAAGATTTACAGATCACTAGAAGGCAATAAAAGGAACTGCCCTGCAACATTCTAAAGGGAATTAGAGCAGGAAGTTTCTTAAGTTACTGGATAGTAGCAACTTGAGTATTTCCGTAGCCTTCAGGCTTTTGTCATTACTTTTTCAAGGAATGTTATAACTAAAGTAATTGAAATTCATTCATACAGGTATAAATGACTTGGGTTTGGTTAGCCTGGAAAAAAGAAAGCCCCAGGATGACAATTATAACAGTTTCGAAGTATATAAAGAGAGGAAGTGTATTATAATGGTTGTGAGGATTAGCTTTAGGATTAAGAAGTTCTGGATTCAAGTCCGAACTGTTATAGTTGTATGATCATGGACACTTTTCTAAAATTACAAATTACAAATAGAGTTGCAATAAATTTCCATAGTTCTTTTCTAAAGCACTTTTCTAAAATTACAAATAGAGTTGCAAGAAATTTCCATAATTCCTTCTACTAATGAAATCACAATTCTGCATTGCCCCCCTTCCAAAAAATCCATAAAATTCTATTACAAATGCTAACTAATTGGTTTTAATCACCATAGATAACAGAATGAGTCTTTGTTGTTAATCATTTCAGTTCTGTATGACTTTCCATGACCCCATTTGGGGTCATATTCTTGAAGCATCAAAATAACAATAAGTTAAAGTAAATATACAGGAGAAAAACTTAACTGATACATTTATTATGAATTGAATATCATCTCCATATCTAAGATTGTTGTTATTTCTCCCAACAACTTTGATTCCAACTTTTCCAGCCTGGCATTTCCCATGATATACTCTGTATATAAGTTAAATTAGGTGACTATACACCCTTGCCCTACTTATTTTCCAATCTTAAAACAGGGGTGGCGCAGTGGATAGAGCACCAGCCTTGAATTCAGGAGGACCCGAGTTCAAATTTGGTCTCAGACACTTAACACTTCCTAGCTGTGTGACCCTGGGCAAGTCACTTAACCCCAGCCTCAGGAAAAAAAAACAAAAAACAAAACAAAACAAAACAAAAAAAAAAAACAATCCTAAACCAATCAGTTGTTTCATGTTCAGTTCTAACTGTTGCTTCTTGGCCTACATACAGTTTCCTCAGGAAACAAGTAAGATGTCATCTGGTGCTACTATCTCTTTGAGGACTTGCCACATTTTGTTAAGCAAAAGTATATGGTTTGAGTTTTTTTTTGGAAGTTACCTGTTTTCTCCTTAATCTAATGACTGTTGAAAACTTCTGCTCTGCTGGTAATTTGTTCATATATTGCTGAAGATTAATTTGGAAAATCTTAAATGTAACCTCACCAGTGTGTGAAATGATGGCAATTGTTGGGTAATTTGAACAGTTTTTGGCATTGCTCTTCTGTAGGACTGGGACATACATTGATTTTTCCAATCCAGTGGCCACTGCTGTGTTTTCCAAATTTGCTGGCATGTTGAGTGCAGCACTTTAACAACCTCACCTTTTGGGGTTTTAAATAACTCAGCTGAAATTCCATCACCTCCACTAGACTTCTTATTAGTAATGTTTCCTAAGGCCCAGTAACCATGCCATCCTGTTACTGGTGGTAGTGAGATCTCTCTTGTATTGGATTTTTTTGTATATTCTTGCCACTTTTTCTTACTTTCTTCTGCATGTGTTAAATCCCTCCCATTTTTTTCTTTTATTATGCCCATTTTTGCATATAACTTTTCCTTGATATCTCAAATTTTCTTGAAGAGGTCTCTTGTCTTTTGCATTCTGTTTCTTCCTTCTATTTCTTAGCACTGTTCATTTAAGAAAGCCTTTTTCTCTCTTCCTACTGTTCTCTGGAATTCTACATTCCATTAGGTATAGCTTTTCCTTTCTCCTTTACTTTTCACTTTTCTTCTTTCCTCAGCTATTTGTAAAGTCTCATTAGATGGCATTTTGTTTTTTTGCTCTTCTTTTTCTTTGGAATTTTTTTTTTATTGCTGCTTCCTGAACATTATTATAAATCTCTACCCATAGATATTCAGGCACTCTAATTCCAAATCTAATCCCTTAAATCTACTCACTATTTTTTCATTTTCATATGGGATATTATTTAGATCAAGCCTATAATGATCTGATGGTTTGGCTTATTTTCTTCAACTTAAGTCTGAATTTTGCAATAAGAAGTTCATCATCATCAATTTAAGTCCAATTGTTGCAATAAAAAGTTCATGATCTGAGCTATAATCATCTTTAGCTCTTATTTTAATTTACCATATAGAGATTTTCCACCTTTGGCAAATCATATAATCAGTCTGATTTCTACAATGACCATTTCGTGATGCCCATGTGTACAATCAATCACCTTTTGGGTTGCTGAAAAGAAGTTTGTAATGACCACCAAAGTTATCTTGACAAAACTCTTATTTGTCTCTGCCTTGCTTTATGTTGTACTTCAAGGCCAAATTTGCCTGTTGTTCCAATTATCTTTTGATTTCCTACTTAACGTACCAATCCCCTATGATATATGCAACATCTTTTTTTAAAAATCTTATTTCTAGAAGATGTCTTAGATTTTCATAGAACTAATCAACTTCAGCCTCTTCAGTATCAGTGATTTCAGCACAGATTTGTATTGGTTTTGTATTGCCTTGATTTTTCCTTGGATTCAAACATATCCTTCAGTCACTTTTGAAATTATACCCCATTACTGTTTTCCTTAGTCTTTTATTGACTATGAGGGCTACTCCATTTCTTCTAAGGACTTATTGCATGCAGTGGTATAAGTGAATTAAACTTTTGAATTAAAGTTACCCAATCCCATCCATTTAAGATCACTGACACCCAAAATGTTGATGTTTAATCTTTCCATCTCTTGTTTTATCATATCCAGCTTATCTTGGTTCAGGGCATTATGTGAGTAGGTATGATAAAGGCTTTTAAGATTACACGTGGCTGTTCTTGAGCATGCTACTGGTTATTAAGCTATAGATTCAAGAGATCGGGTCCAGAGACCTTTGAAGGCCTCAGAGGAGGCAAGCCGGGTGGAGTTGACACTGCAAAGGTCAGTGGTCAAAGGTACTCTCTTGGGCCTAAGACAGACTAGTAATTGTAACTGCCAGGAGTGCATGTTACAAATGTAGGTCTTACATTCCAGATTTCTATGCAATACTGATCTTTGCAACATTGGATTTCCTTCTGTCAACCAGATACATTCACACCTAAGTTTCCTTTGTACTTTGGCCCAGCTGCTTCATTAAACTAGAAAAAAAAAAATTTATAGTTATCTTCTGCTCTTTTCCAGTAACATATTTTCCAATCAATGGGGCTCATCTTCCAGTGTCATCTCTTTTATCATTTTAATATTTCTTATGGAGTTTTCTTGGCAGAAACTGGAGTGATTGCCCATTTCCTTCCTCCTCCATGACAATCATATGCCACAATTTGCTTAGCTTAGGAGCATCCCCTCATTTTTCAATTCTTTGCCACCACAAAAACAGCACCTAAATTTATTTCTGTATTTATAGTTCTTTTCCTTTTTCTTTTATCTCTTTAGGATACTGATCTAGTAGTGGTATTGCTGGCAACTTGGGAGTGCAGTGAATAGATTGCCAGTCCTGGAGTCAGGAAGTTATGTCCCTAAGTTCAAATTTACCCTCAGATACCATGTGATCCTAGACAAGTCTCTTGAATGAGTTCTTTCTAGATGTTTCAAGTACTTTTTCTCTTTGATCTGGGAGCTATGGAATTAGGCTATAATTTTTCTTCAGTGAAGTTTTTTCTATTTGGCTTATTTTGCTTTTTTTTTTTAATTAATTCATTTATTTTTAATACACATTGCTTTATGAATCATGTTGGGAGAGGGAAAAAAAAAACAGAACAAAAGGGAAAAACCATGGGAAAGGGGAAAAAAACAGAAAAAAGAAGTGAACATAGCCTGTGTTGATTTACATTCAATCTTCATAGTGCTTTTTCTGGATGAAGATGGCATTTTCTATCCAAAGTCTATTGGGATTGCTTTGGATCACTGAACCACTGAAAAGAAGCAAATATTTCATAGTTGATCATCACACTGTCTTGCTGTTATTATATCAATGTTTCCCTGGTTCTGCTTCTTTTGCTCAACATCAGTTCATGTAAATCTTTCCCAGCCTTTCTAAAATCAGCTTGTTCATCATTTTTGTAGAGTAATAATATTACATTACCTTCATATATTACAGTTTATTTGGCTATTCCCTAATTGATGGACATCTACTCATTTTTCAATTCCTTGTTTCCACAAAAAGAGCTACTACAAACATTTCTGCATATGTGAGTCCTTTTCCCTCCTTTATGATTCCCTTGGGATATGGACCCAGGAGTGGCACTGCTGGGTCAAAGGGAATGCACAGATAGATAGCCCTTTGGCATAGTTCCAGATTCCTCTCCGGAATGGTTGGATCATTTCAACCAACAATGTATTAATTAGTATCCCAGTTTTCCCACATCCCCTCCAACATTTCCCATTGCCTTTTCCTCTCACCTTAGCCAATTTGAAAGTTATGAGGTGGTACCACAGAGTTGTTTTAATTTGCATTTCTCTAATCAAGAATGATTTAGAGCATTTTTTCATATTACTATAGTTGACTTTAATTTTGTCATCTGAAAATTGTTCATATTTTTTGACCATTTATCAACTGGGGAATGACTTGTATTCTTATAAATTTGAGTCAATTCTGTATATATATTTAGAAATGAGGCCTTTATCAAAAACACTGGCTATAAAGATTTTTTTCCTCAGCTTTGTACTTCTCTTTTAATCTTGTGTCTATTGGTTTTGTTTATGCAAAACCTTTTTTAATTTAATGTAATAAAAGTTGTCCATTTTACCTTTCATAATGTTCTCTAGTTCTTCTTTGATCATAAATTCCTTCCTTCTTCAAAGATCTGATAGGGAAATTATCCCTTGTTCTCCTAATTTGTTTATGGTATCATCTTTTATGCCCAAATTATGTACTCATTTTTACCTTATTTTGTATGGAGTGTGAGGTATAGGTCTATACTGAGTTTCTGACATATTATTTTCCAGCTTTTCCAAGAAATTTTTGTCAAATAGTAAGTTCTTATTCCAAAAGCTGGAGTTTAGGGATTTATCAGATACTAAATTACTTTATCTCTTGATTATTGTGTCATGTGTATCTAATCTATTCCACAGATCCACCCTTTATTTCTTGGCCAGTACCAAATGGTTTTGATGAGTCCTGCTTTATATAGTTCTAAGTTTTACTTTTTAAGTAGTTTTATTTTCTTCCATAAATTTTTGGGTTTTTGCTGTTAGGCTAATTCTGTTTTTAAGATGCCATTTTCTTCAGTATTTTTGGTGTTTCTTTTACCAAGCTGTTAATTCTCTTTTTTATAATATTCTTGCATTATTTTGCATTTCTTTCCCCGTTTTTCCTCTACCACTCATCAATTTCTTTATCTTTTCCAGGAATGCTTTTAGGGCTTAGGTTCAATTAGCATTTTTCTTTGAGGCTTTGTTTGTAGCTGTTTTCATTTTATTGTTTCTTACCAACTAGATGGCACCCCATCAAGACTAAATACTCATACATGATAGTTATAATAATTATTTCAAGATAAGGTAAAATCAGTCAATCATGCAGAAAAAAATATGAAATATCTATACCTGTGTTAGGCACTCTTTATAAATATGAGGCATGGTTCCTACATTTTAAGGAGGGGCATTGGCCAGCCATGTTTCACTCTCTGAACTTTGCTACCATGCTTCAGTTGGTTTCTCCCATTTTCCCTTTGGCTCCCTTCTTTCACTGATGAATTGCTCCTGAAACCCCCATCTTAAGAATGGGTCCAAATCATCCATTCTTCATTCTTCCCATTTCACTGCCATATCCTCATGTTTGTATCTCTCTCCTCCACAATTTTGAGGTCCCTTTTATGTGTTGGCCTCCTCCATTAGAGTGTAAGCTCTCTAAGTACACAAATTATTTCCCTTTATATTTGTGTCCCTAGTAATTTGCAAAGTTATTGACTCATAGAATAATAATAAATGTTTATTTAAATGACTTCCATTTTCATAGAATTTGCAATCCAATATTGAGGGCAATTTATAGTCATAATAATCATCTTAAAGCACTGAAAATTTAAATGTTTTTATTGAATTCCTAATTTGAATATGAAATTCGATTCAACAGACACCAGTTGTACATCAGTGCTAAAGTATACAACCTACCTTCAGGAATTTGCTGCTTAATGGGGGATATGAAAAACATAAAGTGATATGATAGAAGATAGAATGTAAAAAGGACAAAAGAAAGTTCTTTGTTATTCCATAAAAATATGAGAAGAGAAAACTTATGTTTAAGTTGTGGAAGAGGTCAAAGATTCAATTAAGTTCATTCAAAAGATGTTACCTCCATAGAAACATGAAGGAAGAATTCAATCAGGTGGTCATGTGAAGAGGATAATTTGGGGCATAAAGGCTAGCCTGGGAATAACGCATAAAGTAGTAGCAGGCAAGATGAAATTAAGTCATAACCAGTCTGGTAAGACTATAGGAAGCAGAAGAAAATAAGACTATACAAGAAAGCTATGACCAGACTATGAAAGGCCTTAAATGTCAACTAAGGTGTATGTTTTATCTTTTATGTTAAGGAAAGTTACTAAAGTTTCTGAGAACAGATGTGATCAGACATACATTTGAATACCATTTGACAGCTTCATGAAGAATGAATCAAAAGAGAGAATAGAAGCAGGGTCACCAGTTAAAAGTCTATTGCAATAGTCCATATGAATGTGGTCTTCACCTAGGATGACAATAGTGTAAACAGAAAGGGGAAAGGGAAGGAAAAGAAAATGAGACATATTTTGAGGTAAAAATGAACAGGACTTAACAGTTCATTGAAAGAGTGATAGGCAGGAAAGGTGAGAGGGAAATCTCAAAAATGTCTCCCAAGTTTAACCAGACTGACTATTCAACAAATCAAAATTTATTACCTAAACATCAAAGGGATCAACAGGAATATACTTACATAAGAAAGTAGAATTCTCAAGAAAAGCATCATAATTCAAAGATCATTGGGATCTTTTGGATTTTAGATCAAAGACTTCTATAAAAGTATATTTAATTTCCTTTTTCTGGAAAAGTGTCTATCAAGAACAAGAAAATTAAGCTCATTTTGGTACAAAGTGATCAGGACACCCCTGAAAGATTAATTCAGTGATATTTATTTTATTGACTCAAATGGTATCATATTCAACTATTTATAGAATCGTAGATGTATATATAGAAGAATTCATCTAATACAAATGATCAACTTTTCAGATTAGGAAACTGAGATTGAATGAGTTTGGTGACAAAAGTCACCAAGCTAATAAATGTCAGAAATAGAAATCTAACTCAAATCTTGTGATTCCATATTCAGTGTTCTTTCCATTGTATTTAAGAGCAATTCAACTCAATTAAACAAAATGTGTAAATCACTGTGTTAATTGAGTTAGATGTCTTATCTTTAGAAGTTGAAGAAGTTTTCATTCCTCCTTTGCCCCAGTCCCCATGAAAATTCTAGGTTGTGGAGCATGAGTTTCATTTATGAACAAAGGCAAGCTACTCAAGCTTTTTCTAGATGTGTGTACTCTTTTAAAATTTACAACCACTCTCCATATAATATTTCAGTTGGTATTTACAGTAACCCTAGAGAATACAAGTACTGATATCCCCATTTTTCAGATGAGAAAACAGCAAATGAGTAGAAGGGATTATCCTCAAGTCATATAGCTAGTAAATATCATATAAGAAATTTGAATCCAGCTCTTTCAGCTATAATTACAAAAACGGCATTAATTAGTGAATGGGAGATATAATTATATCTTCCAGATTTTGAATGTTCTTTTTATTATCTCGAAAGGTGGAGTATTCTTGATGTCCATGTCTGTCAACCAAGTGGAGTAATGAAGCTAATTATTAACCTTGCAGTTACCACAGCTAATTCCAGTAGGAGTGTTTGCTCTTCCAGGAGGTGGTTTTCCCAAGATTCCAAGCACTTCCAGCTGCTTTCTATAGCTTCCCATATGCAGTCATTTTTGCAGATGTTTTACAAATCCTTTTAAGCAAACTTTGTGGATGCTCCAGAAAATTTCTGTGGTTGATTGGAGTTAGAGTTTGACCAGTTCATTGAAAAGGTGGGGGATATCTGGGAGAAGGCAGAGACCTGAAACAGTTAGCCAGCTCAACAGGAAGGCCAGAATTCACCAAAAAAAAAAAAAAACCGAGGAGGAATTTTTATTTGAGGGGGTGTCTCAACATGCTTATCTTGGGGAGCGGTGGGGTGTGAAAGTCCCTGGAGGTGGCTCTTCATTGTTTTCCTTAATGCTTGGCCTGCTGAATTTTTTCCAGTGGAGGGATATTTTTGTGTAGGGGAAGAAACAATAACTAGTCATGGTAATTTCTTTTGACTTCCATATAAACCTTAGGTGAAATTCTCCATTCACTCCTACACCCTCTCTCCCCCACACACAGAGACATAATTTTGCACCTAAGGTGGAAATAACATAAAAATCTCAAAAACATTCCCACAGCTTGAAGAACATGAAGGTGATGACTGCTTTTGAAACCATAATATTAAGCCATTACATCTGTCAAATGGAAGCAAAAAGATTTTGAGAATCCGTGTGATTTCTACCTCTCAAGTTTCTTGGAGAATTGTATAGCTTGCCTTTGTAAAAGAAATGAAATTATCCAGTTGGAGAAGCCTGCCTTGAGCCCTTAATTGAGCAGTACTTCATTCAACAGCTTTGCTGTTACAATTATATCACCAAGTCAGTGATTATAGTAGAAAGAGAAAACCAGACTGATGGTGATGCTAGATTTCCTAGCAGAAAATGTCTTTAAATCTTTCAGACTATACCTTTTTTTCTTTTTGGTTTGCATCCAAATCTTTGACTGGTATTTGAAGTCTCTATCAGAATAAATACAAAATAATATTTAGGTTGCCTTTTTATCATCATTATGACCAAGTAATCACAGTGCCTCTTTGCTCCGTGTATGTTTTTTGTTAATGGACATTGACATGGTTAGACTAGTTATCTATGAAGTTGTGAGAGATTATATACTCCAAAATGCCTCATAGGCAGCCAGAAATTTCCTGAATAATAACCTTTTATATCAGCCATTATTACTATTATTTTGACTAACTGTGAAGTTTGTTTGAGTAGAGTTTTTCAGAATACCCAGAGGTCTCCCAGCATTTTCGGAAAGGGAATTTTAATCCATTCCTAGTCCTTGTATGCACTGTAGCAACACTCAAATAATCCTGGTTCTAAAATAAAAATAATGCTAAAGCATCTAACACTGAGCAGAGGTCTTAATTTCATTGCCTAGAAAGTAGAACTGCTTTAATTCTATCTCTTAGGCTTTTTTTCTAGGTTGCAAATAATATCATGATCAAAATAATAATAACAATAATAAACAGCTTAAATAAAATAATAACAATAATAAACCTAACATTACCCTGTAATAAAAATTTAATAACAGTATTTTAATAAATGCTGCTATACTATATGCCCAGTCTCCAAGTTACATGGAATGAAAAGCTTTAAAAAATATAGACAGCAATAAAAATCAAATCAATATGGGGACACCACAAAGCATATATCTTCCCCATCATCCTGTCTGCTACCAGAGCTATTCCCAAAAAGCTTTTAATGACTTTACAGACAAAATACTTACACATTTTTGTATAGTAACATAATTCCCTTGTGCAATAGCCTCTAGAATATTGAACATCAAAGACTTGTAATAGAAATTATGTCCCAGAATAATTTCTATGTGAACTCCAACAAACTTAGACTGGAAAAATGTGATAACAATAATTAGGATAACTTATATTTAAGTAGTGCTCCTAGGTTTGCAAAGCACAACCCCATTATGTAGATTCTGTTATTATTCTTTCTATTATGACCTGAGAGAGATCAAGTGACTTGCCTGAGGGGGAAGGGAGGAAAAGGGATTCACATATATCCTGGAAGCCAAGTTTATTATTCCATCTCTATTATACTACACTGAAAAATTCAGAATCTTTATTTTTGGCTTGGAGACTTCATCTACTCTCAAAATTTTCATTTCTGCCTCTATGAACATGATTCTTAAGCTCATATCTCCAGATCTCTTTTCATGTGTTTTTTAGTCTTGCATTTTATCCTTTAGGGGCTTCATATTTCTCACCAATAAAATTAAGAAACTAGATTAAATTATTTCTAAAGTCTTTTCCAGTTCTATATACTTTGAACTTATGATCTCCAACTGCAAGCTGAACGTGTCCACTGAATGTCCCTTATGAGACTTTAAACTTGACAGGTCCAAATTTAATTCTGTTCCCAACTACTCCAACTCCCAACTTCCCTATTTCTTATAATCATGGAATCTCAGATTGGAGAGCCCTTGAGGCCCATTAGTTCAACCTGAACTAGAATTCCTTTTAATGAAATTGCCAGCCAGTTGAGAATCCAACATTCACTTGAAGACCTCTAGTGAGTGGTAAGCTACCTCCTCCCAAGGTTCTGCTTTGAATACTTTTCACTGTTGGAAAGTACATCTTTATAGTGAGACAAAAATCTCTCTCTTTATAATTTCCACCACCTCCTTCTAATAGTTCTATCCTCTGGAGCCAAGTAGAACAAGTAGTATCCCTCCTCCATGTAATAATTGAAAAAACTACAGAAGAGTTGCAATATATTATGTCTCCTAAGTTTTCTCCAGGTTAAATAAATCCAGTTCCTTCATCTAATGCTGATATAGTGTGAGATAGAGAAGCTTAAAGCAGCGAGGTGGTGCAGTGGATATAATGACAGACCTGAAAGCTAGGAAGACTCATTTTTAAGTTAAAGAAATCATCTTCAAATCTGGTCTCAGATACTTGATAGCTCTGTGACTCAAGGCAAGTCACTCAACTCTGCCTCAGTTTCCTTATGTGTAAAATGAGCTGAAAAAAGAAATGGCAAACCACCTAAGTATCTCTGCCAAGGAAAGCCCAAATGGGTTCTTGAAAAGTTGAATACAAATAAAAAAATAATTAAACAACAACAAACACAGCAAAGACCTTTAAACCTACTGCTGGCCTTTTCCTAGACAGACACTCTATAAGCTTAAGAATGTTTCCTAAAACATGTTAACAATTAAACACAATATTCTAGATGTATCTGTAACAAGGGAAGAATAAAGTGAGGTTATCATTTTCTTTGGTCTAGATTGTGTAATAATGCCTTTTTTAATGCAACCTAAGAATACATTAAGATTTTTTGCCTGCTGTATTACATTTTTCACTCACATTGAATGTGCATTCAAGTAAAACTTCTAGATCTTTTTAAAATATCCTGTTAGCAACTCATGCTTCTCCCACTAGCAAAATCTATTTTTAGCACAAATATTTTTTTATGTTTATCCCTGTTAAACCTTACCTTTTTTTCCTAAATGTTCTAGCTTCTCTCATTTTTCAAATTTCAGTGCTATGCAAAGTATTCATTCATTCTAATGTAAAATTTTTATTATGGTTTTGTGTTATGTTGGTTTTATATTAATTTTATTATTGTTATTATTGCATGCCCAATTTGTTGTTCTGTTCTTTCTCTTTTTTGTTCATGAAAGTATATAAAAGATAGAAATTTTCCCTAAGCATTATGCTAGCCCCATTACAAAAATTTTGGTATATTGTATTTGGACATTGTTGCCATTATCTTTAATGATATTATCTATTTTTGATTTGTTCTTTAATTCATCAATTATTTAGATTGTTATTTACTCTGTAATGTTTATTTCTTTAGAAATCCTTTTTTGAATTGTTGTCTGTAAAAGAAATATTTAATATTTCTGCTTCATTGAATTTGTGAGATTTTTGTGACCTAATACATGATTAATTTTTGTAAAAGGTACCATACACAGATGAGATATATTCTGTTCTATGCCCATTCAACAATTATATATCATATATGTATATCATATCTAACTTTTAAAAGATTTATTCAGATAATTAACATTCTTACTTTTTTCTTAGATTTATCTATCTCTAAAAATACATAGAACTCCTCCACTAATATAGTTTTATTATCTATTTCTCCATTTAATTCATTTAACATTCTTTAAAAGTATACAAATTCTATTCCACTTGTTACATATTAACTCATCATCTATAACAATTTTCAGCACAATGTAGTTTCCTTCTTTATCTCTTTTACTTATGTCTATTGTTTTCTAATAAATTTCTACATATTATATTCAAAATATTTTAGGAACTTATGAATATAAAGACAAAAATAAAATAGTTCTTACTATCTAGGAGTTTACATTCTACTGTGGAGAATAATTCTTGTTGACAAGTAAATGCAAAATAATATCAAGAGGCAGAGAACAATGAATACAGGAGATCAAGAAATACCTGACAAAGGAGGAGGAAGAATATTTATAACATATGTGACACCTATGCATATTCCAAGGGGCAGGAGTGGAACTTTTGTGTATTAATAGTATGTGACAAGATAATTTGGCTGGAAAAGAATAAGCATAAAAGGGTATTGAGGGATAGATCAATTCTCCGAAAACCTCCACAGCTGTGAATCATAACATCTGAAGGAGTTGCAGGGCAGCCTTTACTGACACAGGTGTTGCAGACTGGGAATGAGATAAATTGGAGGCAGAAGGAAGAGGAGAGAGGTCAAACAATGCAACAGCCTCTCAGTCAGAGAGGTCAGAGAACAGCAATTGTCTCTCAGTCTCCTTGTATCATTCTTACAAGAGGAGATCCATTCTGGGTTGGATCTCCAGAAGCCACTGTCAGGTGGCTTCTGTGTATTCCAACAAAAGGGATTAATATGAAATAACATTTAAAACTGGTAATATCCAGATTGTGTAGCCATGCTGAGGATTTTGTATTGTATCACATATTCAATGTGGAGCCCCTAAAGATTTCTGAATGATCTTATCTACAATTTTGGAGCTATAAATATGACTGCTTGGTGGAACATAGTTTGGATATTTTAGCACCAATAAGACATCAATGGAGTAAGGAAGAAGAAAAAATCAAGGATAATTCCAAGATTAGGAAACTAGGTGACTGGTGATATCTTCAACAGAAAGAGGCCACTTGGAAGAAAGGATGGATATCTTTTGGGAAAATAGGAATTTCATTTTGAACATGCTGAGTTTGAAATCTCTAAAAGATATCTAGTCTGAGAAATCCACTAAAAAATTGATACTATATGACTGGAGTTCCAAAGTACTTTCAGATATCTATATTTATAGATAGATATCTATATCTATATCATAAGTGAACAAATTTTAATAAGGAAGCATGTGTGTAGGCCACAGAGAAAGAATATGAAATAAAGAGAATGACCTGGTCAAAGGGAAAGGGATGCAGAGGATACAGGTCATGAGGAAAAGGACCAAAGAATCTAATAGTAGCAAAGACTGGAAAAAATTTTTTAGAGTAGAAGAGAAAGAGAAATGAATTTGAAATGCTCTGATGAGAACAGAGGAAAAAAGCTATATAGGATTTTTGAGGATTAAAAACAAATTTGGACCAGTCACTGTGGAAAGTGTGATACAAAATCACAGAGGGAGTCTATATTTATGAAGTATTTATTTAGCACTATGTTTCTAGGAATGGAGAAGGTAAATGATGGCTCCAACCAATCTTAGTGTTTGGCAAGACATGACTAAAGACAATATAACTGGACTAGTAATATAAGCAAAATGAGAGGATATAGTTAAACCATTCTATAAGATAAATACTGAGAAAAATGGAAAGTACAACAAACTAGGAGTCCTTCTTGGAAGAAGAAAAATGAGTGAAAGAAATGGAAGTGATGGTGAAGGTGAAAAACAATTTTATTAAGAATAAGGCAAAAAGAAAGATGAAATTATAGAATGTTTTGACTTAAGGTGGAAATATCAGATTTTAGAAAAATGATATAGGACCACTGATGGTGATGGTGAGATCAATATTCATGGTCATGCCTGTGTGGAATGAATTTAAAAAAATAAAAAAGTTGTATGGATGTTGATTGACATGGAGAACAGGAATTAAAGTAGACATTATGTATATTGAAGTCTCCTAGTAATATAATAACGGTGAGTTAGAAAGAAAGATTAAGTAGGTACTGAACTTATCAAAGCTTAAGAGAGAGAGAGAATGATATAGAAGATAATTTCTCAATTTTATGTCATATACAAATTTGATAAATATGTTCTCTGTGTCTGAGGGGCCATTAAATATAACCAATATTTGAACAAGAATTCCTTCTGCAAAATTCCCTAGATTTCCAAAAAGAAGATCATACTATCATAGATTCAGAGAAGAAAGGGACCTTACAAATAATCTCGTCCAACTACTTGGTTTTACAGATGAAACAACTAATACCTAGAAAGTAGACCAAAGAGTCCTCCTTGGAAGAAGAGCAAGGAGTGGAAACAATGATGAAGGTGAAGAACAGATAGAAAAGAAAGGTGGAATTATAAAAGGTTGGGATTAAAGGTAGAATCAGAATTCAGAAACATGGAGATAGGACAATTGATACTACTTTTTGTACTACAGCCATGCTAGTTCTCTGGAAATTTATTTAATGCTGCCCTATTAATAGCATCACCACTGCACTTGATAATTAGACTCAAAATTCAATCTCAAAAAAAAAAACTATTCTTACCCCCATTCTCCATATCCATTTATTGTACAAGGCCTCTTACTTGTTCCTTAATAATATCTACCCCTGATGTCCTCTCCTTTTCATTTATACTTTTGTATCCCCAGATACTAGGTCAATATTTTGTACATAGTAGGTATTTAATAATTGTTTGTTTAATTGAAAAACACATAGTTTCTTAAAGTAATAGGGCATTTGAGGCAATGTGGGTATTTATTTTAAAATAACAAAAAGAAATAAGTCAGAAATACACTCAAAAGACCACTTACTGTTAATGAGAATATTGTTGTCATCTTAACAGCACTTTTTTTTTGTCTCATCAGAAGCAAGGGACAGATTTGAAGCAGTATAAAGAGTGTTACCTAATTGTAGAGGGTGAAAACTCTGGAGAAGTATACTTGAAACAAGGATACTTACAACAAGGTGTTAACTCAGTGGAATAGATGAGATAATGGTTCTCTACTTCATACATATTTAGTGTGCTGTAATGTTATAATCATGCTGAGGTATTTAAGGGCTGGGAGGACTGGAAATGAAAGATTCCAACTTTGACCATCCTCCCAGTGGTTCTCCTGCCTCCTGCACTCCTCCACTAAGATCAAGACTGGATCAGATTGTGACAGACACAGACTGTGAAGGAGACAATAAAGAATCTAGACTCTATTCTTCACCATTCTTGTGGTATCTATCCTGCTGAGACCAAGGCCTGTCTGGAGGACCTCCAGAAAGCTAGCCCAGACATTACACCTAATGTTGCTAACAAGCCATCATATCCCAAGATAATATGATTGTCATAAGAATCAGATGATTTGAATTATCAAAACAAAACTGTCGAAAATATCTGGGAAGTTCTGTTACCTCAAAACATATTTTAGACTATTAGATTGAAAAGCTAATGAATTTTTGCAAAAAATTATATTAGTGATAAATGCCACTCAAATCACAGGATCAGATTAAGAAGATAGGACTAGGGTAATAATGTTATGAATGGAGAAAAAAGACATGTTTGGTACCTGTTCTGAAAGTAAGCTCAATAAAACTTGGAAATAGATTGTATATGTAGGGATAAATGTAAATAAGGAGAAGATTGGAAGACTAGGGAGAAGAATAATGTGGTTGTGCCTTCAAAAGTAATAAGACAGTTTGAAAGGGGGTGTTTGTGTTAGGATGGGAAGAAGTAATTAGCTTTATTTTGGGTATGTTCCATTTAAATGTCTTTAAGACATCCAGTTAGAAATATCCAAAAAGCAAGTGTGATATTTGGAAGCTCAAGAAAGAAAGGACTGGGTAAATAGGTCTGAGAATCAATTGAATAAAGATAAAAATGAACTCATAGTAGTGGATGAGATTGGCAATGGAAATGGTAAAGAAGAAAGAGTAGAAATAGGCATAGGACCACTAGAACTTTGGCAAACATAATCAATGAGCGTGACCTAGAGAAAAATCCAGCCAAAAGAGATTATGTAGTCTTATAAGTAAAAAAGAAAAAGAAAGAAAGAAAGAAAGAAAAGAAAAAGAAATATGTAGACAATAAATAGAAAATAAGTAGTCATCTAAGAAGAATCAAGAGAGAACTATATCACAAAATCCTACACAGAAGAGAATATTTAATAGGAAATGTTCATCACCAATGTCAAATCATACCAATATCAAGATCATACACATGGTAAGTAGCAGGTAGTATTGGAACATCGAAAAGATACTATGCTTTGTATTACAACCATGCTAGCTATATATAAGCCAGAAGGGTAAAGATAAAGAAAAGGCCATTGGATTATATAATTAATTGATTAATAGTAACTTGAGAGTACAGTTGAGTAACAAGGTTGGATGCCAGACTACAGAATGGTTAAAAGAGAGAGGAGGCAGTAATTGTAGACAACTTTCTCAATTTTAGTCAGAGGAGAGGATAGAAAAATAGAACAGTAGCTAGCTGATATATTAAAACTATTTTTAAGGTTTATAGATAAATTGGTAGATAGATAAAAGATAGATGTTAATATACAGATTCAAGATTAGTAAGAGAATATGATGATGGGAGAGAAATCTGATGGAGCAGATGTTGTTTTTAACCTTTAGTCCTTCTCAACAACTTCTCTTCCTATTTTTCCAGTCTTCTAAAACTTTATTGCCCTACAGGCATTCTTCCAACAAGCAATATGGTCTTCATGTTGTCTCTTTAATATACTTTATCTATAAACTGGGTGACTTTGCTGGATAATCCCCCATGCCTTGTGTTCTTCTGATTTCTGCCTCTTACCTTCCTGGCTTCCTTCAAGACTCAACTCAAATCCCATCTTCTGCACAAAACTTTCCCCAGTATTCCCTAATACACCCCCTTATTTTTCCTAACTGCCTTCCCTCTGAAATTAGACTATGTATGTCAATCATTCACAGTTATTTACATGTTATTTCTCTCATTACTAGATTAAACTGCTTGAGGATAGGGAATGTGTTTCAGTTTTCCTTTGTATTCTCACTATTTAATGCAGTGGCTGGTAAACAATAAGAGCTTAACAAATGCTTGTTGTTGTTTATGATGATGATGATGATGCTGATCATGGTGTGAAAATAGTGATGGCAGTGGTGGGATCATAGGGATAAAGCAGTTTGTCTTGGCAAAAAGAAGGGCAACCTGTCATGTGAGATAGGGATGAAGGATGAAGGGAAAATCAATAGGTAATTATGGACTACTTGGCCATAATCAGATAGTTGTTGAAAAAACAAAACTATTTTTTTTCTCAATAGTTTTTTATTTTTCCAAATATATGCAAAGATAATTTTCAGCATTCATTTATGTTCTAATTTTTTTTCCTTTCCTCCTTTTCCTATCCTCTCCTCAATATAGTAATCTGATATAGTTATTCATGTATAATCTTTTAAAACATATTTCTATATTTTTCATTTTGTGCAAGAAAAATCAGACCAAAAGTGAAAAACTTAGAAAGAAATAGAAAAAAAGGTGAAATTACTATGCTTCAATTTATATTTAGTCTCTATAGTTCTCTTTCTGAATGCAGATGCCCTTTTGTTGGGAAAATTATTGTTAAAATACAAAGAGTATGTATTTATAAAGTTTTCCCACATTTTGGTGTGCATGGCAAGGCTATCATGGAACAGAGATTGTATTTTTAAAATAGTGATTCTAAAATTGGGTTTGAAATGTAACTTCACCCCCCAATTATTTTTTAAATCAAATATCAGCCAAGCACTATAATTACAGTTTGCTCTTAACTATGTCCATTCCTAAAGATTCACATACTTTATCTATCTAACTTTTTAAGCATCTTACTTCCCAATACATATACAAAATAAACATGCACATGAAAAATGTTCTCTTCATAGGTAGAGTTTCTTTTTTGTGAAAGCTGCTTTTATTTTATTTAACATTCATTTTGTACTGTCCCATGAAATTCCAAATGTGTTAAAAAATTTAATAAATGCTGTATCTGTTTTGAGAGAGTAAAACAGACTCAGATTTTTCAGGGCTAATCGTAAGGTAGGGATACTTTCCACCTTCCATCTACTTAATATTCATCTTGAATGTCCTCTTCACCCCTTCATTAAAATGTAAGCTCCTTTGAATGACTATTTTTGTTTTTACTTTGTATTGCTACTTCAGACTTGTACAAAGTCCTTAATAACTGCTTTGACTAGTTAATTGATTACTTAATTGATTGACCATAGCACAGCTTTAGGAAGTTTTTGTATCTCTCAGTACTTATCTCACTACTTATGTGAGTGTGTACATACATCTCGGTAAAATACTCCAATAGATTAGTGTATCTGTAATCTCATCAATGTGGATATTCTCTGCAGTGTTGTGGGTCACAACCCATCCCTGACTACCTGTTCTGTACAACTCTTGTCCATGTCTTCCCATAAGTATACCACAGATCTTCCTTATGATCTTACCAGTTGGTGGCAAAGTAGTTAGAGTATTGAAACTGGAATGAGGAAGACCTGAATTTAAATCCAGCCCCAGCTACTTACTAGCTATGTGTAGAAAGTTATTTTTAAAAAATCTGTTTGCCTCAGTTTCCTTGTCTGTAAAATAGGAATATTAATAGCATTTATCTCTCAGAGTTGTGAAGATCATATGAGATAATATTTGTAAGATGCTTAACACAGTGCCTAGCCTATAATAGGCACTTAATAAATACTTTCTTTTTGTCCTTCCTTCCTTCCTTCCTTTCTTCCTTCCTTCCTTCCTTCCTTTCTTCCTTCCTTTCTTCTTTCCTTCCTTCCTTCTTTCTTTTCCTCTTTCCTTTATTCCTTCAATTTCAAATACGCCAGGGGTGATGGCTTGCTTTCCCAGTGTATCTAGTCCACCTTTCTTTTTGATGATACATTTCTTGGAGAGTATCTTTTATGTTTCTTCCCCTTAATTTTTGTAATCAACTGCAAATTGCCTATGTCTATCATGTGATTCTCCCAGGGCCCTTCATGTAATCTTCTATTTCACTTCCATTTTTCCCATTTCATTCCTTCAGAGACTGATATTCTGTGATAGAGACACAGAAACAACCCATCGCTTTCTCTAAGAAAATGATTATTAAACAGATCTAAATTTACAAAATCTTAGTAGTCAAATACTTCTTACTTTGGTGTTCTAGTAAAAAAAATTCTATACAATCTAATTTTATTGTTTTATTGATAATGTTTACACAACACTTACCTCATAACCCTGAATGATATTCAGGACAAGAGCTAGCCCCATTTTATGGATGGGTCACACAGCCAGTAGGTAAATGATATTGGATTACAAATTTAATCTGTAAAAATGGAGTTTTTCTAACTCTTGATCAATAATCCAGGTGTCCTGACAATATGGCTAAACTTCTCCCTATTACACTACCTGTTCACCATCCCATTCCATATTTCTATGGTTCAATATTAGAACATAAACACACACACACACACACACACACATGCATAAACACACACCTACTATATTTTTTCCCTGTGTACTCCTTATCATACATTTATAAGCACATCATTCTCTACTCTTATTCTTTAATCTTCCTTCTTTTTACAGTATCTTGCAAATGGGCTTCGTAATCTATTCGAGCCCTAATGAACAAGATTTCTGTACTAAGAGATCTGTATATGTGAAGTCAATCTGAGGTTAAGTGTATATGGGGCAGTGAGGAACAGGGAAAATATTGCTTCATGCAATTACTCAAAAGGCTTTAAGTACTTGTAACTGTCAAGCCTGGAGCTGTTCACCTGAGATTTTGTTTCTGAATTTGGCCCTGAGAATGTAGAACTAAACTATAGGATTAAAGCTACATTTAGATAAACCAGTAATGGCAAGTATAGGAAACCACCCTAATACTGCTAGAGTGAAGGAAATTCCTTCTATCTATGGGAGAGAAAATGAATCAAAGCTAAAAACTATATTCTAGGCAACTGGCATTTGCCAATGCTTTGAGAATCATAGTGAGTTGAGGGTGAGGAAAGATACTTTTGACAGGTTCTCAGTACTTTTATAAAGGGAGAACTAGGACAGAAAGTACTTGTTAAAGGTATTCCATGGGAAAGTTTGACTGCTGCATAGATCCAGAAAGGTTTACATGTTGATTTATGCTGAACTGCCTGGAACAACTCTTACTTTCTTTCTTACTTTCTTACTTACTTTCAGGAAAATTAAGTTCTAAATTAGAAACCTCCCCACCCTCTCTGTCTGTGAGAATGTAAGGTTTTATCTTCTTCATATGCCTGGCACTTAGCATAATGTCTAGAAAGAGAACACAAAAGGCATTTACTAAATGTTTTATTCAATTGAATTTCCTTGAACCATGGAAAAACCCATCCTCTCTAAAATTGATTCCAAAAATGTATGAGTCAAAAAAGAGTGCCAATGGCCTGTAACAATATCTTCATAATGAAAAAATATAATGAAACAAACCCCGAGTGGTATTGAACTTTTCTTCACAAGGCTGATCTAGGGTTTATATTTACTTTTACCCCTTTTTTGATATCATCATCTGATGAAGCATCAGCCAAAATAAAATAAATTCAGGATTGTATCTGTTTGAGGTGTTTTTTTTGTTTTTTTGTTTTTTGTTGTTGTTTTTTTTAATAGGTAAATGTTAATAGCCAAAGACCATCATCTTACCTGGCACTTTTGCTGAAATTTCCAACAATAGAGACAGGGATAATCTCTTGATCACTATCTTTTTATGGCATTGTTGACCTTGGTTCCAAGGCATTCAGATTAATACAATCTATTACTCTAATGGAGAAGAAGGCTATATATTGGGAGGGCAGCCAAGGGGAGTGAAGGTGTTAGACATTGTAAGTATTGGCCATTGCTTTTCAAAAGTGGCCTCTAATTTACCCCTAGTTTAATTCACCTTAGTTTCACTCACTAGGTGAAAACAGGAAAGCCCATTTTTTGTTAATTTACTATCAAGTAAATAGGTGTTCACATGCTCAAGTTTTAAAGTAATAAACAAGTCCTAACTGGATTAGGCATGTTATCTGCTTATACTGAGGGCCCTCTTTAAAAAGGCAATAAACAAATACTAGGAGATTTTAAATGGCCTTAAAGGCATTGCTAGAATGTCATTCTTGGTTGTAGATGCTGAGTCCTGGCAGAGTTAAAGAAGAGGAAAATCACTTTACTTTTCTTAACATTAAACATGGATTCAGTTGAAATGAATTATGTTTATTCCACTTGTTAAAAGAAAACTTGGAGTTTGTTCCAGTTTGAGACCACATGCTTTCTGGGAATATATGTCTTATAACAAATCTTGGAATGCAAATAGCAGGCACATGCCTCTCTGCTGGATGGGTGTGCAGGGGAGTTCACAGGGATGTGGGCCCTCAGTGGGCCTGCCTCATTGTGCTGCTTTTGGCACTGGAGATGAAGTTAGGGTGGTTAATCAGCAAAGCAACACCTTGGACTCCTTATTAGCAATTTCTCAAATAAATCATGTGACCAGGAGAGAGGGGGAAAAAGGTCAACACGGAGTTTGAAACCATTTGTTTCTTTACAAAAACACAATCACAGTCACATATTTTCATTTTTCAAAAATCTTACTCAGAGAGCAGCCAGCTGGAATAACCTTAATAAACTGGCTTTCTGGGCCTCTTATCTCACATGTAAATGCTAATAAGATTGCATCTGGGGATGGAGTACAGCTGTGAATGTTGCATATTTGATTTTTTGCAGCTGTAGGGACTGGATATAGTCATGGCTTATAATCACCAATCTTACTCACTTTAATCACTTCATTTATCCTAGCAATTATAGAGACTGATTCAAATTTCAGTTGTATTTTATTTGAACAAAATAAGGGAAATTGCATTTAGTAAATTTATATTTGTTACATATGCAATAAGTGGATCAAACATCACTTTCAAAACTGCCTGATCTTTCTGTCAATCATACACAGAAAAACACTCCATTGGACCTAAATTTGGCAGAAGGCAGGTTAGAGAGTGATATACAGTATTGTGATCCTCAATAGACTTTAAATATGAGGCATTTATGTAGTAAACATGTAAAGGGAACATTTGGGAATATGCACTCCTATGGCAAAGGGCTGTCAGTCTAGTTGTTTAACTCTTCTTTCCCTACTCTCCTATTTAATTGAGCCCTGGAAAAATAGTGCTCCATATTGCTGTGATTAGAGATTGATTTTGTCAAGCCTATAAAACAGGCATCAAGACTCACTAAATATTTTCTTCTGGAAGGAAGGGTTTTGTGTGTGTGTGTGTGTGTGTGTGGCAGATGTGATTCTGTTACCTGTACCATTTTATATTTTATAGAAGCTGACAATTGCCGTTTGGTCACATCCTCAGACAAATTTGACATTGCGTGTATTTGGAAAGTTCCATCCCAGAAAAGCTCAGTAGGTCCCTTAATAAAACAGAAAATGCAGTGATATTTTTGAGACAACTGTGGGATTTAATGCATAAAGAACTGGACTGGGAATCAAGAGAAACCTAAATTTGAATCCTATGTCATACACTTACTAGTTAGGTTATGTTGGACAAGTCATTATACCTTTCTGAGCCTGATTGTCATCATCTCTAAAAATGAGTGGGGGTTGGATTCAATGTCATTTAATGTTCCTTTCAGCTTTAAATTGTTGACTTGGATTTCTGTCCTGCAACATTTAACTTTCTGGGACTCAGTTTCTTCATCCATAAAATAGTAATATAATAATGATATATTAGAGTGAGGAAAACATGAATTCAAATGTCATGCAGACATGACTCAGAGGACAAACCAGTTGTGTGACCAAAGACATGTAAGTTGACTTCTCTAGGACTTCAGGGAACTCTATAAAAATGTAAATTACAAAAAAAAAAATTAACATTATATATCCATTGAGGGGAGTTTCTACACTGACAGTTCTTGACAGTGATAAAATCATGGGTCTAGAATCCTATTCTTTTTCCCTACCCACACCAACTTCCATCTCAACTTCTGAGGAATGATAAAGAAAATGTTTTGTAGATCTTAAAGTAATTTTAAAATATGAGTTATTACTATGCCTTAAAAAGAGTTGTCTTCCTGAATTATATCAAGATCTTAATTACTTTGATAAGTCTATAGTTTTGCACCTAAATAAGAAATTTACCAATTATAACTTATTTTTAACCAGTGAGTTAACCAATGTTTCTAGAGTAATTAGTGCTTTTCTTGCAAAACACTTAGAGATAGTTGACATTGAGTCCATTTTATAAGTGGGGACATTGTGGCATAGAAAGATGCAATTACTTGCCTAGGACCTTAAAGCTATTTGAGTGAAAACACAGAGACTCACTTTCAAAGGAGGTTGTAGATCTATGTAAATGCATTCACTTCAAGAATTTTTAGTTATATGAAAAACAGAATGATAATGATACCTTTATATAACACCTAGAGATTTTATATGAGTGTTCAACTTTATTCATAAATCCAGACACTAGCAACTTAGGTATAGGCTTATATGCCCAGTGATATTTTCTAATCCTCAAGTGATTACTGTATATGTATTACGTGGCACAATGTTCTATATGCTGAAAAAGTACCTCCAAATTCTAAAACCCATTAATAAATTATGTTTTAGGATGGGTTTAAGGTTACTTAATAGTTAAGAGTTTTTTGACAGGTGTTAAGACATATACCATTGAAAATATTATGTTTCTTTCAGAGTTCCAGGACAGCTCGATCTGAGGAAGACCGGGATACACTGTGGGATGCCTGGGGTCCATGGAGTGAGTGTTCCAGAACTTGTGGAGGAGGAGCCTCATATTCATTGAGACGCTGCCTTAGCAGCAAGTAAGTATAGCACCAAATTTTCTTTGGGGCTTTGGAGAAAACAAACATACAAATTATCACTGAGTTTGGTACACATTTTGAAATGGCTACTATAATTTTTTGTATATATAGTGCTTTTCCTTTTTCTTTGATCTTTTTAGGATATGGGCCTAGCAATGGTATTGCTGGGTCAAAGGGTATTCACAGTTTTATAGAACATTGGATGTAATTCCAAATTGTTCTTCATAATGATTAGATCAATTTATAACTCCACAAACAGCTCATTAATAAATCTGTTATCCTACATACTTTCCAACATTTGTCATTTCTGATAGGTCTCAAATGGTACTTCAGAAACATTTTAACTTGAATTTCTCTAATTTAAGCAATTTAGAATATATATATATATATTTTCCCCCCTGAGGCAAATGGGGTTAAGTGACTTGCCCAGGGTCACACAGCCAGGAAGTATTAAGTGTCTAAGGCCAGATTTGAACTCAGGAGGACGACTGGTGCTCTATCCACTACACCAACTAGCTTATTTTAGAATATTTTTATGTGACTATAAAGAGCTTTGATTTCTTCTTCTGAAAACTGCCAGTTCATATCCCTGACCATTTATCATTTGGGAAAGGACTATTATTTTTATATCTTCAAATCAATTACTTATATATTTGAGAAATGAGACCTACATCAGAAAAAATGTGCCATTAATTTTTTTATATTACTTCATTGTCTGTAATATCTTTTAGCAAAATGTAGTTTCCTAGTCTTTTTCTTGTGATCAAACTGTAATTTTCAGCTTCTATAAAAGTTAGTCATTTTTCAGTCATGTCTGACTCTGTGACACCATTTGGGGATATCTTGGCAAAGATACTGGGATGGTTTGGTATTTTCTTCTCAAATCATTTTACAGATGAGGAATTGAAGCAAACAACATAGCTATTAAGTGTTTAAGGCCAGATGAGTATTTCTGACTCAAGGCCATTTTACTTTATTCACTGTGCAACTTAGCTGCCCAATGATCTCTTTTAATTAGATCTAATTTTGCTTTTATTTTGTCTAAGAACATGATTTCTATCCCTAAATTTTATTACTTTAGCTGAAGCAAAACAGATTCTATTCTAGACATTTACTTTTATTCTCTGTGTGTGGCTTTCTGTTTCAAATATGTTTCTTATAAATAAATTGTAGCATTATAATTTCTAATCAATTATGCTCTCTTTCCATTTCATGGGTGAGTTAATCCCATTCACTTTCACAGTTATTACTATTTACCTCCATCCTATTTCTTCTTCTTTTTCTCCTTCTCCTTCTCCTTCTTCTTCTTTCTTTTTTCTTCTTCTTTCTTCTTCTCCTGTCTCTCTCTACATCTCTGTGTATTTCTCTGTCTCTGTCTCTTTGTCTCTTTTTCTAGCTCTTTTTGTGTCTTTTTCTCTGTCTCTTTTTGTCATTCTGTGTCTGTCTGTGTCTGTGTCTGTGTGTCTCTCTCTCCATCTTTGTGTCTCTCTTTCTTTCTCCTACCCCTCCTCAAAAGCCTATTTTGCCTCTAAATGCCTCCTTTAATCTTCTCTCCCTTTTGCCACCCTCTCCATATAAATATCTAGGGGGCACAGTGGCTAGAATGCTATCTGCAATACCACACAAGTCACTTAATCCTATCTCCCTTCCTTGTCTATGGACAAGGACTGGAGAAAAAAAATCGCAAACTACCCTATCTTGCCAATAAATTACAAATGGGGTCATGGAGCATTGGAAAGGACTAAAGTGAATGAACAATAATCCTTCTCTTATTCCATTCCCTTTCGGTTTTTTTATAGTGTAAGATTGATTAATGTGCTTGATATCATGCAAATCATTTTGTCCCATTTCCAGAGGAGAAAAAGGTCCAATTATTCTTTGAATGAATAATAGAATTAAGTTTCTGTTCTCTGTGGTACATATATGTAGTATTAAATGAAAATAACTAATAAAGAAATGTTTATTTTATACCAGGCATTGAGTTAAGCTAAGTGCTGGTGCTACACAGAAAGGCAAATGATAGTTTGCCCTCTAGGAACTCATAGTCAAATGGAAAGTTGTCAAACAAATAACTAAGTACATACTTAACATATAACTTATACTTGCTCATATATTTTGCAGACCAAAAGTCTTAGTGCAGTTTCAAGCTTTAATTAAAGTAAGTTTTAAACATTTTTGAGACACTGTATGCAGAGTGGATGAAAGCTAATATCAAAGGCGAAGGCACTAGAAAAAAAATTATTTTTCATCATACATACACTCTCACACACATACACATACACATAGAATTTGTCAAAAATTTGCAGTGAAAAATCAGGACTAATTGTTAAGATCTGGAAGCTCCAGGTTAGAAAAACTTTGAACAAAAACTCAAATATACACTATGATTATGTCTGGGGAACCTTATCATCAGAGGAGTAACCACTTGCTAATTAACACTATTGACTGCAGCAATTCACTAAGATCATATACTGAGGCATGGAACCACCAAAATAGAGGATACCTATTCATATTACAGAGGCTTAAATTGTTTAAGGCTATGGTTAGTTGGCAGGATTGTTCTCAGCAGGCAAAGAAATGCAGCTATGTGTTTTTATATTAATCCTTAAAGATGAATTTCTAATTCATAATAGAATCATCATTGATAATATTTTAGTCTACTGTGTGTTGAGATGTAACATGATTTAGTAGATGGAGTCCTAGAATTAGAGCTTTGTGTGTGTGTATGTGTGTGTATGTGTATGTTTGTGTAAGGGTGGAGAGAGATTTGTCCTTTTTTGATGCGTTTGACAATGACCAGCTGTGGGGCCCCAGGCAAGACCCTGAATTCCTCTGAGGATCAATTGTCTCATCAATAAAATAAGGATAATACTGCCCATAGCAACTACCCTCTTCACCGAGTAGATTTGAGATCCCCAAGAGATAATGTTTGGGAAACATTTTATAAACTTAAAAATATCACATCAATTCAAGCTTTTATTACCATTTTTTGTCAATATAATCATTTTAATGATTATAATAGCAATAGTAATAATAATGCATGAATAGCATTGTGGGTTAATATATATCTTCAAAGATTACTAGATTTCCAGAAAAAGAAAGAGAAGGAAAGGACAGGACAGGAATAAGAAGAGAAAAATAAGGAAGGGAAGGAAAAGGGAAGGAGAAGAAAAGGGAGGAAAGGAGAAAAGAGGAAAGAAAAGAGAGGAGAGAAGAAAACAAAAATGTTCTCCTACATTAAGTTGATCAAGGAAAGATAGTATTTTTTTAAATGCCATTACCAGCTACAGATTTTGTATTGCCAGACTATTGATCAGTGTAATCTTGACTTTAATCTATATTTAGAAAGTCTGAATATTTGACCTTTAGTCAGAATGCAGATGAGAAATGAAGAATTAATATCAAGGACTAGTAGAAACAAGCCCTAGGATTTAATGATAGAAAAAAATTTTTCTTACAATAGTGATTACCACACTTTTTCAATTGTGTGATCTATTTTTATAGCTACTCCCAAACCATAAAATCAGAATTGCTAATAATGTTATTTTTCAATAAATGATATCATTTGACAAAGAAAAGTATTACTTAAAATTAGTTCATGAATGATTTTAATTGATATGCATAACAAAAATAAATATAACAAAATCTTCCCTAATTATCCTAGATTTAAATTTGTCATAATTTGAACACATTCCAAGAGATACACTTTTCAACAGTTTGGTTCAATGAAAATTTACTAGACATCTAACTTGCATTGAGACATGATACTTGTCTTCAGGTATTTGAATGGTTGTCATAAATAGAAAAAAAATATGTCTTTTATTCTCAACCTCATAAAGAAAAGAATAGAAGTTGTAGAGAAATAGATATGGATAAAGTTCCTAATAATTAGAGCTATGCAAAAATAGAATGAGCTCCCTAGAGATGTGGTGATTTCTTTAGTATTAGAGGTTTTCAAGCAATGATCAGATGACCATTTTCGGAGGATGTACGGCTGGATTTAAGAGAGGGATAGATGTTGACTGTAATTCATTTACTTGCTTCTTTTGAGATATCCAATTTCCTACATCTATAATACTTGATTGTGTCTGGTGATAACACTAAAAGAGCTTACTTGATGGCATCACATTTAAAAAACCAATATGAAAAATCTCAATAGTTTTGTTGCCTGGTATCTTTAGATTGACATTCATAAATGATCTGTGAAGAAAAGCCAAAATATGTTTCATGAAACTAATAAGAAATGCATGAATTCCCATCTGGTCCCTGAAGAACACTTTCAATGACACGAATGTTATTGTTGGTAGATCTGTCACTTGAGATGAGAAATTGAGAGGGAATTTAAGAATAAATGAAAACCTCAAATAAAATCTTCTTGCTCAGCCAAGAACCAAATATTTCTGCTATTGGTAACTCATAGTGGCATTTTGATCACTTAACAAATTGTGGCCATAGCCAAAAAAAATTCATCACCCTATGATGATGAGACTTTCTGTAATTCACTAATTTGTACCTCAAAGAGGAGAAAATCTATTGCCAGTATTATACTTGAACCTTTGTAACAGCAGAACCTGCTGGAACTAATATTCCACTACCATAAATTTCAAGAACTCAATGCATCTCAGTAAGATTCAGACTTGAGAGGATCAAAATTCCCTCTAATTACAATGGAAAATGGAAATCTAAATAGATTACAATATATTATCTAGGATGACTTGCAAAGGAGAAGTCTCATGAAAGATACTAAAGATAAGTGTGACTTTAAAAAGGGGTTGTCGTTAAGTGGGGAGAATACTTGAATTAGAGTCAGAGGCCCTCAGTCCAAATTCTAGCTTTGCTCTTTACCTAACTACCATTTTGAATGTAAGTCACTTGACCTCTCCACATCGCTTTTCCCCTATTGGTTAAATAATGGTGTTGAATTTGAGCTATAAGTTTTCACATGAAATTCTCTTCTCAAGTAATTTTGTTCTCTGATGATAATAAAGGAATAAAAGTACCAATAATAATACATTTACAAAAATATATTCCTCTTTAATTCCACAAAATTAAAGCAAGTGCTTTTAGTAACTTGCTAGATGAGAAATTTAAAACAAAATGGAGAAAAGATACTGCCCCACCCATCATGTCAATATTTTCAGGAAGAGGAGGTGAGAGTGGGGAAATGTTTTGACACATGACATTTTCAAATCTTATAAAAATCAGAATAATAATTAACTTGTGTATTTCTTTCTCTGGAAAGCCTATATTTCTTGTCCACAGATTTTTATTATGTATTATACTTTTTAAATTCTACTAAAACTTACTACTGTAGTTAAACTAAAATGCATTATGTAATCAAAATGACATGTCAATTTTTTTGTCTATAGAAGACCATACAGGCTGTATAAATACAGTTCTGGGAAATTCTCTGATTTCTAGATTGTTAAAATGTGCCCTCTCTCTATAAAGATGACATTGACAACTGCTTGTCAATAAGAGTTTCATTTATGCTGAATCTACCTCATTATCTGACCCCCTGGAGATCAATGGCCTCTATGGTAAGACAGCTGGCCTGGGATAAAAGTAGAGTCAGAATGAAGCTCAACAGCCCTTAAGGGAATAGGTCCCACAAGTTTGACCTCATTAGCACAGTGCTCTCTAACTAAGTAAGCCTGCCAGCTACAGATAATTAAGGAGCAATAGAAAACTTATCCTTTTATTGCTGAAAGCATATAAAAATCCCTTTATCATTCTTCAGTGAATAGTATCCTCAGTGAATAAAGGAAGGAAAAAAATCATTTTTAAATGTCTTCTGTGTGAACTGTTTTACAGATATTATCACAATAACCCTGAAAGGTAAGTTATTATCCTCATTTTACAATTAAGGAAATTAAGACAAGGTGACTTGCCCAGGGTCATCTAGCTAGTAAAAGTCTGAGGCCACATTTGAACTTAAAGCTTCCAGACTCTTTTCCAAATACTTTATCTATTGTAGCCCCAATCACTTTAGAGCCCACATTGAATAAAAAACCAATTATTATATTTACTATTTACTTTAGTAAATGTATTATTTAATAAATTAGTAAATTTATTTTATTTATATGATTTCATCAATGTGGGTATACTTTTCAGGGGTTTAAATCACAACCTCTTTATAACTTTGACTTGGTATACAATCTTCATGAGATGATGACCAAAATAAAAAATATATCATCACCTAGTGCCCAGTCTTCTTAAGATGAGCTTCCTCGAACTTAGCTGGATTCTTCCTTACATAGTAAATGCTTAGTATAGTGAATAAAATGTTTTTGGGAACCTGTGGTCTGGAGAATTTGGGTTGAATCCTATCTTAGAAACTCACTAAGGTGTGGGTTCCTGAACAAATCACAAAATCTCACATTCACTTCTCAGAACCTCAGATTTTTAAGGTTTAAAATAAACATAATAATACAATTAGAACTTATCTTACAAAGTTGTTGCATAGAAAGGTATTTGGAGACCATAAAGTTAAATAATAATAGGCTTTTACTTGAAAGACTGACTTACTATATAAAATCTTCTAGATAGAGTAGAGATTTTTTTCTTGTGTTCTATGAACTTAAAAATATTTTTTGATAATTATATTTTAATAAATTAATTTACTTTGGTATCCTATGGGTTTTTTTTATTTATTTAAGAACATTATTCTGAAAACAGGTCCATCACATATGCATACACACATTAATTAAGAACTCTTAATGATACTCTATTAAGAAGTGTTTAAATATCTAAGATTACCTCTGTCTTGTGACAAAAAAATCAAGGAGGATATTAGTGAAGGAATCTTATTTTGATAAAATTAGAATTCAATTAAAATTTTGCATATTATAACATTTTCAAAATCATCTATCTAATCTCTATTATATATATAAAATATAAATTTACATCCATATGCCTACATTGTAGGTAATCATATTTCTGCATTTTGTTTCATGAGATAGCACAAATAAACAAGTTTTTTTTGCGGGTGTTTTTTTGTTTTTTTTTTTTAATATACCCTAGTTTGTTCTATGACAATTAAGTGACACAGTAAATAGAGTGCCTTGCCTGGAGTAAGACTCATGTTCAAGAGTTCAAATCTGTCCTCAAATACTTATCTCAAACACTAGACCCTCGCAAGTCACTTGATTCTGTTAGCCTAAGTTCCTTATCTATAAAATAAATGAATTAGAAAAGGAAATGGCAAAACTCTAATATCTTTGCCAAGAATATTGCAAATGAGGTCAAAGAATCAGGCACAACTGGAAAACAACAACAAGTTTGATCCATGGTGTAAAATATGTGAATGGGTATTCATATATTGCAGTAGTATCTAGACTAATGATAAAAATGGGATTATCAAACTGTGATAACTTTAGCATCTCATCCCAAAAAAATAGATTATTAACAAGTCTCTAGATTTTTTTTTGCACTATTCAATCCATTCCTTCGTTACTATAACTTTAGCATTTTATATTTGACATTTCAAAACCAGACAATAATATTGTATGTGAATCTTTTGTGGTTTTATATTTTCTTTGTCTTCAACTCAACATTATCAAATCACAGCATATCCCTATGGCAAATTTATAACGTGTAGACATCCTACACCCATCCCATTGCACAGCCCCCATTTCTGCTTCCTATCCATGCATTTATAAGACATCTTTCAACAAATGACATCCAGATATGTTATCCCCTGGAGAAACCACCAGATGATAAAGATGAATTGGTGCAATTCCAATTTTGCAGTTAGAGACATTTTACATTTTTGTAAATTTCTAAACCTGAGATGAATTTAATTGAAGAGCAAATGGCTAAACTATTATACAATATTATATTAGGTAATGGTTATGGGCGTGTGGTCCATAGTTATATTTCTCATATTCATGGCTAAAAATAAAATAGAGTTCAATATGCTTTTTCCAAAAATAACATTTCTTTATAAAAGTAAATCTCTTCGTTAAAAAAAAAAAATGGCTCAGTAAAAACATTAACTAGTATTGCATATTAATGCATTTTTTTCAAAGGGAATTAGAACAATATTAACTATTAATATCAAGCATTTTTTTTTCAAATGTAAAATCTTCCCATAATACCTGACACATAGTAGGCACTCAATTAATGCTTGCTGATATTTGACACAGTAGACTCTTTTAAAAACCACTCATTGGATGTGACCATTCAACCAGTTTCTAACCTATCAAAATGCATTATTAACTAGGCTTCTTTATTGAGCACCTGTGGTATGTAGAGTACTATGCCAGACCCAATAGAAAGCAACAAATAAGATGTGGTTCCTGCCTTCAAGCTTCATACAGTCAAGAGTAGAATTCCTATACAAGGAAATTCATTCATAATTCACTGAATAACACAGTAGCTCTGCAAATGCCTTTGGTCTCCCATAATAAAATTGTTTCACATCTTAGTTTGAGACCCCCATGTTCTAATCCATTGTATTTTAAGTCATATTGAAATTCTAGAACATTGCAGTCTCTGAGAGAAGATTCTATCACCACTCAAAAAGATTTGGTTTGACCATCCATGCAGGAAAGATCAAGTTGATGAAGAAAGTTTTTGCCTAAATTATTGACGTGCAATGGATGGACAATCTGTAGATCTGGTGCTTTAGGATGTAAAATAGAACCAATTAATGCACAAGTATATAATAAGCATATGTTATGTGCCAGGTTCTCTACTAGATAGTACAACTGGATGGTTCAGACCCAGAATTTAATAGCATGAGGAGAAGGAGGAAGAACAGATAGGTTTTTGTTGTAAGAAAATTCCAAAACGGAATCTCTTGCAAACCTCAATCAAAGGCCCATCTTTTTAAAATCAATATTTTGTTGTTGATATTATATGATAATGAGATATGGAACACAATAGTTTCCAAAGAAATGAAAATCCATTCAATAGTTAATAGAGAAACATGAAGAACCAATGAACTTTGAAGAATAACCAGAACAAAAGATGTCATTAGGAAAATTTATGCTAGGTATAGAAAATATGTTGATCCCATGATGGTAGTGGAGGATGACAGGTCGATTCTCTGAGTGCTCCATTAGTATCTCCATTATATCAAATAGACAGTGAAGGAAGCTACCAGGACATGGGGTAAATCTCTTGAATTGAATTTATGGGAATGAGCAAGAATCACCTAGGATGAATAGACATGGATGCATTATAGTGTGTATGATTAGAGGAAATATCCAAATCAACAAACATATGTACACACATATATGTGTGTGAGAAAGTATATCCTGATATAAATTTGCCTTATAATTAGAAAAGTAATTCATGCTTTAAAAAGTTCTTAATTTCATTTATGTATATCCTCTCTAATCCCAGTTTCTATAGCATAATCTCATTAGAGTTTTCTTCTGTATAGAGTTTTCTTGGTTTACTATGGCCCAAAAAAGTTTCATCAAGTGGTGAACAGTTTCCTGGTGATGAGCAGTTAGACTGATCTTTGGACAATAGATGTACTGGAAACATTCTAGCTACTAAAAAGTTGCCATTGACTAAGAGATGTCTTTGAAAATTGTAGCTCACGACTTAATCAGGCATGAGGAGTATTTTAGTGGAGAGTAAAGAAATATGGTCCATTTAAAAGAAAAAAAAAGTTATTTCCAAAAGTAGATATATCAATAAGCAGTTTTCTGCTTGATTTTATTTGCAAAGAATTTCAATGAACTGATCAACAAGCATTTGTCAAGTGCCTACTATGGGCCAAGTACTATTGCTGTTCTTGTGTCTATGTTCTCTGGGAGAGTCTTGACCACTAGACTATCATAGAAGGTCTTTGGGCAAAGAAAACATCTCAGTGTTTACATGGTGATGGCTCTAAGGTTAGTGACAGCTATTTCGTCAAACCCATTTTATGAACCCTTTACTATATTCTCTTGGGGTACAATCCTAGAAAATGGGATGGCAGGATCCTCTGTATAAAATTTCCAATTTTGCTGGAAATTGGTTTATTAGTTGATTTTTATCTTCATCTGTTGTACTCAGAACATCTGATAAAGGCAATAAAAGAGAAAATAGATTAGTTTAAGATCTAAAGTATCAATACAAACTGAATCTGTGACTTTGTTTATCTTGGGGAAAATGTTAGCTGATAAAATACATACTAAACTAAGAAAGAGAAGAGAGTTATACAAGTTTTCCCAAGTTTCCTCATCTCTTGGGAATTTAGTTCATTTCTGGTGACCAAGAAGAAGAAAAAAGCATGTGACACATTGAGTTCTTAAACTGGCATGGGTCTTTAAATTGTGTCTTAAAATTGGTATGTAGTGAAAGAATGAATGTATGTAAAGTAGTAGAAAGAAGGGTGGATTTAATCAGAAAATCAATCATCCACAGATGCCACTTAGATCTATGACCTTGGGAATTAATCACTCGTACTTTTTGTAGATGGGTTCATAATTCCAATTCATTTCAACAAACATGTGACCCTGAGAAAATCACTTACTTTCTTATCAAAAATCTAAGACTTTAAGCCACAGAGAAGGCACTGAACTGCATTAATACAAGGAGTTCCTTGCCAGGAACTTCCTACATTGTTGAAATCATAAATTCATTTTCCTACTACCCTTCCTCTTCATTAATATTCAGTAAATATAAGAAGACAATAATGAAATAATCTAAGATGTTTTCATCCTAATATGGGAATACAATGGGAATAGAACATATAGTTAAGTCACTGCTAGATAGTTTGAACAGGGAGAAAGCACTAACAATCAGGAGGATCCAGAAAGGCTTTCTATTAGAGATAGTGTTTCAGGGGAAACTTGAAGGAAACTAAAGATTATAAATTAGCAGGGAGTTGAGGAGGGCTGTGCATTCCAAAAGAGAGACAGGGTGAAAAGGGAGATGGAATACCATCATTGTTTAGGGAACAGCAAATAAGTCAGTTTGGCTAGAAGGAGAATAATTAATGTGATGTTTTATAGCCAGAAAATTTGGTACAAAAGTAGGGGGATTTTGTTTGTTTTTTTGTTTTGTTTTAGTCCTAGAGGGAACAGGTGGGGGCTCCTATTTAACTCCTAGCCCTCCCAGAACAATAAATGTTTAGTGGGCATTGCAAAAATCTGTAGAAAGACAAAGAAAAGTAAAAATGCAGGCAAGTATTAATTACCAGGGTCAGTCTGGTTAATTAGTGGTAGCAAGATGTTTGGGAAAAGCACTGGCCTAGTCATCTCTAAATTGGCTTGGTTCCTCAGGGCCCCCACTGTATTCATTCTGTGGCCTGAGGAAAATAAATGAAGTTTAGCTTTCCCAACAGCTTAATCTAGACCAGGGATTGTTTGCCCTTCTCTGTGCCCCAATTCTGGCTTGAACAACAAAAAAGGCACTATAGAAATGCTTAATATGACCATTCTTTATTGTAAAGTTGTATTAGGATATGCTGAATCCTAAGCATGTAAATTTTCATTAAGGGGTTGGAAAAGCAGTAGTGATTTTATAAAGCATCCTTAACTAATAAGAGGTTTATGTTTATTCCTTACTGCATTTTTTTTCCAGATTACTCAGGCCACATATTAGAAAATCCATGATATTATTCTGGATTCTAATGAGCTTGGACATAGAAGTCTCATATAACTTATATCTCTTAAATTCATTTCCTTACAGTATAAAGAAATAAGGTATTTATTTAATATATTAATTAGGATAAGTTACTCTGTGGGTGGCTGAATGAAGACACAGTTAGAATTGGAAACAGTTCAAATATGACCTCAACATTTATCAGCCTTGTGACCCTAAGACAAGCCATTTAGCCTGTATTTATCTCAGTTTCCTCAACTATAAAATGGGCATAATAATAATATCCATCTTACATGGTTGTTGTGACTATCAAGTGAGATAATATTTGTAAAATTCTTTTTCAAACATTAAAGAATTATATAAATACTAGCTATTATTATTATTTCTACTGGTCAAATCCCCAAACATGTCAAGGAATTTAAGGACCATACCCCACTTAGGACTAGTCACCCATACCCTTTAAGTGGAAGTCCTCCTTTCCTAAATCTCATTTTACATGCATTCTAAATATGTCTTGGCCCTGTGAGTATTAAAGTACTAGATGTAGCTTAGCTCCTGCTTCAATAATTGGAAGACCCTCTTACCCTGAATTATCCTACCAAATTTTATCTAAAATCTTCTCTGACTTTTTAATATCAGAAAAATGATATTAGCTAGTTTTGTTGCTGTTGTTCAATTGTGAACAACTTTTTGTTACTCCATTTGGAGTTTTCTCAGCAAAGATACCAGAGTAATTTGCAATTTCCTTCTCCAATTAGTTTTATAGCTAAAGAAAACTGAGGCATACAGAGTTAAGTAACTTGTCCAGGGTCACACAGCTAGTAATGTCTGAAGCCAGATTTGAACTCACGAAGATGAGTCTTCTTGACTCTGAACCCAACACTATACCACTTAGCTGCCCTAGCTAGCTTTATTTCTCTCACATCTCATAATCACAGACACTGGGATTTCTCAGCACTCTTCTAGTCAATTTTATACATAAAGTAGAAATCTCCTTTACAAACATCCTTGACAAGTATCAAGGTTATCATTAGTAAGGGAGCACTAGCTACTTACCAAGGTAAGGGGCAGCTCTGTAGGTTATGAATCTTTTTCTTACATTATGCTAAAATCTGTTTGCCTGAATCACCAACACTGAACTCCTGAACCCAATAGATTTAGGACTCTAGCCAAACAATCAATGAACATTTGTGTTAGTGTTAATAATCTTTATTCATATGAATCTTATTTTTTTCCTACCTTTTAGTTGGAGAGCTGATTGTCCGAGGAAATCTGGTTAGTTAAATAATAACAGTGGATAGAGCATTAGGTTTGGAGTCAGGAGGAACAGACAGACACTCACTAGCTTGGCAAGTCACTTAACCTTGTTTGCCTCAATTTCCTCATGTGTAAAACAGGGATAATAGCACCCACCTCCCAGGCTTATTGTGAAGATCAAATGAGGTAATATTAGCACAGTGTCTGGCACATAGTAAATATTATGTAATTGTTCACTATTACTATTATTAGCCACACTTTCAATGCTTCTGAAGGTAAAGTGGAAACTACCCCATTTCAAGAATGGGCAACAAAAATCTTTTCAAAATATATTGACCTTGTCTTCTGTCTTATACTCATTGCATATAGCTGAATCTTTCTCCAGTGATTTAGGACATTTGAGGATTGTCCTCAGGTTAATCTTTCTGACCTTGACCAAGTCTTAACCTCTATGTGCCTCAGGTTTCTCTTTTGCAATTTAGCAATGATAATACTTGAACTACCTGACTCATTAGGCTATTGTGAGGAAAAAAAATCTTGTAAAATTTAAAATGCTGTTTAAATATAGGTTATTACTATTATTATTTAGTGCTTACTTAAGGAGCATGCATGTTTTAGGAAGCCTGAGCTAGGAATTAAGAAAATGGTTCTAAATTTGGCATCTGGTACACATTGCTTAACAACTTTTCTTAAAAAAAAAAAAAAAAAAAAAAGGAAACAAATAAAGGAAGGAAGAGAGGGAGGGAGGGAGAGAAGGAGGGAGGAAGAAGAGAAGGAAGAAAAAAGGAAGGAAGGAAGAAGGGAAGCAGAGAAGGAAGGAGGGAAGCAGGGAAGGAGGGAAGGAAAGAAAGAGGTAAGGAAGGAAGGAGGAAAGGAAGGAAGGAAAGAAGGAGAGAAGGAAGGAAGGAAGGAAAGGAAGGAGGGAAGGGAAGAAAGAAGGAAAGGAAAGAGGTATCAATATTTAAAAATCCTTTATTTTAAGATATAAGTTTTCCCAAACAAATTTGAGGGATTGAAGGTGTGGAGTGGGAAAAAGAGAAAGATCTATGGAGAAAAGTGCCAAATTATTTTTTATTTTAAGATTTGTGCTCCAGGGAACTAGTTAGACAAACTGCAAAGGTGGAAATGGGGGTAATCAACACCTTGTCTATGATGTTGTCTTATAATATATCAATCACAATTTATTACTCTTACCTTATTATTTTTTAGACCCATTATTCTCAGAACACTGGAATAATCTTGACTAATTGTTAGGGAGGGTTTGGGGGAGGATATAGACTATATTAATATCACAGCATGCCCATGGATTCTTTTTTATAATTGAAGGAAAAACATAGTTAAAGGAAATGCCCCCCAGAGTGAGGAAATCAATTCAAGTGTGCACCTCTAACTCATCACCCTGAAGTTGGAAATTGATGAGTTCCCTAGTGAAGAGAGAGGTGCTTCATTCCCATTGGTTTCTAGAGAATGCCTGTCAGCTCAGTTCAGTCAATAGCAAAAAATTAGAATTAACCATGCCTTATAACAATTCAGAGTTATAAAGTCACTTAGTCTCAAACAAATAGCAAAGGACTACCTTTACATAATCAATCAGTAGCTATCCTCCCATGAATTTGAAATGCACTCCTCCATGAATGTAGACAACATGAATGAAAAGAGGGCACACATAGAGAATGCATGAGGTCAAAGAAACTCACACAACCAGCACTGTAGGTTCCTAATATATTTTATTTTCTCTGAAGTCCTTATGCTGCTCTACGATGGGAAGCTGAGTCATTCACTTCAGCTCCCTGTGATTCTATAAACTTGCCTGGAAGTTGGGGAGAGAATCAATGGATCAGGAATACCATGAATTTTCTCTCTCTCTTTTAGTCCTTCTCACACTTGCAAGCAATAATCTGTAGCTTTATTGCAATATTATTCTGGGAAGTCATGTGATATAGTGTAAATATACTTGTCTTGAATTCATAAGATCTGAGTTCAAATATTGGCTCTGATATTAATTTTATAACAGTGGGCAAGCTTCTTCATATAAATAATTATTGTATTATCATCTTGGTGTTAATATGAATTTTTTGAAACTCAAAAAGTATATATATATATATATATATATATATATATATATATATATATACATGCAATAATTATTATTTTAGTTTCACTTCCACCTTCCCCAAATAAATGGACTGAATTGTTTTTAACTTATCAAGTAAACCCTAAGAAGAAACTTAATATTGGTATTGGAATCTGTCTTATCAGCTTTGTTTTCCTTGGAAATGTTTGTTTTTACCTAACAAAAAGGTATGCAAAATTTGGAGAGGGTCCAACTATTTAAAGCATTTATATGAGGTGGTCTTCTCAATATATTACAGAGATTGCACATTTTGAAGCAGAAAGTTTGTAATTCCTTTACTTTGAATTTGGGGTTAACGCCTAGTTTAAATACAGACCAGGAGTTCTAATATTCCAAGACATATATCTTCAATGGACTGATCTCTGAGGAGCATTCAACTAAGGCCAAAGACTTAATGTTTCTGGCCAATTTATGGTCAGGTTTATCCTTTAAACCAGTTTGCTGGAATATATTAATGGGAAGCATGTTTGTTGTCCATTAAGAAAGATGTGAATTCTTTAGTTGCTTTTCTACTTCAGAAACTTACAATAGTTTTAAATAACACATTATTTCATGTGTTTAGTTTAGGTTTGTGTTATTATTATCCTTTCCTTTTGATTAGTTGTCCCTTTAAATTAATGAAATTTTCTCCTGTTTAGCCAATGTCACAGAAATTTGTTGTTATTCTCTCTCCTAATATTTTTCTTATCCCTACCTCATAGTGCTTTTTACTACCCAATGATTTAGAGACTGAACTGAATGGAAAGAAGGAATTTTCTGGTAAAGGTGAACCTTTATATCAAAGTTCTTCAATCACAGTTCTGAAGTCTTAGCAGTGTGGGAGGGATAAGCATCAGCATGTCAAGACTAGAGCATTATTGTTTCCCCAAGGAAAAGAACCCAACTATAGAATGACTCCTTTTTTAGAGATTCATAACCATGAGTTATTCAGGATTAACCCTATCAGAATATGGTAAATAGAAGAAATTATTTCAGTCCATTTCTTTCTTTCTTTTTTTCTTTTAATATGGCTTTTTATTTACCAGATATCTGCATGGATAATTTTACAGCATTGATAATTGCCAAACCTTTTGTTTCAATTTTTCCCTTCCTTCCCCCCACCCCCTCCCTCAGATGGCAGGTTGACATGACATGTTAAATATGTTAAAGTATAAATTAAATACAACATATGTACAAAAAGAATAAGTCAGTCCATTTCTTTCTACCTTTTGATTAGATTTGTTGTTGTTCAGTCCTGTGGAAGAGGTTAAAAAGAGATAGCCCAAGACACAAATGATTAACAGAGAAATTCCTGTCTTAGAAGAAGTTAAAGGAGATAACCTGAGACACAAATGATTAATAGAATTTTGCATCCTTACAAGAAATTCCTGTGTTATTTACAAGTCTCTCAGTAACCTCTTTGATATACAAACCATCTCTATATCTGAAGGAAGCAGAAAAGTCCTTTTCAAATACAAACTTTGTTTTATGATCCTGATTATGTATAAAATGAATCTCCAAAATTCTGTTCCTTGCACTGGGCTTTTCCCCGCCTTGTGCCCTCCAACTTTGCTGTGGTATCCCCTTTCAGGCAGTCTGGCCCTTTCTCCCTGGAGGCTAATTGCCTGCCTATCCCTTTACTAATCAATAAAGATTTTGTTTTAACACAGCATTGAGTAGCGAATTCATTCCCTAAAAGACCAGCCTTGGTACTTAGGAGGAAAAGGAAGCATTGAACCATCTTTCCCTTTGAGCATCATTTCTTCCTCCTCATCACTGTCATCTTTGTTTTCTAGGTAAAGACAATGGAATGGTTTGCCATTTCCTTCTCCAATTCATTTTATAGATGAGAAAATGAAGTTAAGTTATTTATCCAGGATTACATAACTAATAAATGTTTGAGGCCAAATTTGAACTCATAAAATGGAGCCTTCAGGTCCAGCACTCTACTGCACCACTTAGCTACCCTTGATTAGTTTGCTTTAGTATTATAATTCAGATCTTAATCTATTGACTAGGTTTTTACTCTATTTCTTTGACTTTCTAGTGTACTTCTGGTAGTGTGTATAATGAAACCTCTTTAATGAAACCATCTTTTTGAATTTCTGACTTCTGGCATAAGGTAGATTTTAGTCTTTTCTTTTTAATTTATCCTTAAAAAAAAAAAAAGCCTAAGTCTTGTTTTAGATACTTAATACCATGACCTTAGGCAAGTCATTGTAAAATGAGTTTAACAATAACATCTGCCTAACAAATATTCTAGAGACTTTCCTCTAGGTCTTTTAACATTATTCAACCCTCAGGTTGTCTTTCTGGTATCCTACTATGTCCTAATGACTTTGAGATGTCATTTGGGTATTCATAATTCATACCTTATTGACCCCATAATTCTACATATGTATAATAGTTATCCAAAGCTTGTACTGTGGACAATGCAAGATAGAAAGAGGCTTCTTTACCTTACCCAGAAGAAAACAGAAGTAACACTAAAGAACAACACATGGATTCTCTATGCACTTGATGTTATACTAGTAGAGATCACCCTGAATATATAAATACACATTCCAAACTTTGGTAGCAAATCTAGTTGTCTGTTACCTATGGTAAAATTTCTGAACTTCAATGTCCTCATTTGTAAAATGAAGATATTGAACTTGATTATCTTTAAGGTCCCTTCAAGTTCTAAAATTGTTTAGATATTATTAAAGAAGATGGCTTTAGGGAGAGTATGCAAGAGAAATACTTGGATATATAAGTGATAGAGATCCAGAAAATACCAATAAAACTTCAACAATTTATGTATATCTTTATGCAAGAATATGAAAACACATACCGATCCACATACCACTTCACCCATTCTGCCCACATGACATGCTATAAAAGTCCCTGGCCTCATAGGGCTGAAATCTACTGTCTATAGCAGTAGCTTTTTTGAGAAAATACTATCATCTTCTAAGATTACATTTTTCAATAGACATCTGCTTCATATAGAAAGATTAGAAGAAAAATTTTCATTTCTGGCCAAAATAGTACATCAGTTTTCAACTCTGGGTTTGTATTAGGTAACATTCCTAGAGTAGCTTAAGTTATAATATATAACATTTTGCTCATTGGAAAGATGAAAACACTGAATCTAGTTTCCTGAAACTTGCTTATTTTCCTTCTACACCTCTTTTGTTTATTGTTTATAATATTTACAACTATGATAGTTTGTAGTGGTGATGCAGTGAATAGAGTGCCAAGTCAGGATTCAAGAAAACCTTAGTTCAAATCCAGCCTTAGATACTTAATAGCTGTGTGATCCTGGGTAAGTCACTCAATCCTGCTGGCTGTTTTCTCATCTGCAAAATGAGTTGTAAAGGAAATAATAAACCACTCCAGTGTCTCTGCCAAGAAAACCTTAAATGGGGTCATAGAGTCAGATATGACTGAAAGGTCTGGACAACATTATAAAATGCTAGCAAGTATGATTTATCTATCTGAACCAAGAGCTTTCTCTCCTTTCTCATCTTTCAGAGAAGGCAGTAATGAATGAGACCAAGATGGAAGAACAAATAGTAGGAAGTGAACATGTATGCACAAACTTTTCTTTCCTTTAGCATGTATATAAAGGATAAGATACTGCTAAAAGCAATCTTAATAGTTATCTGGTCCAGTGGTGTCAAAGTCACTTAGAAATCAAGACCACTAATTCTACCTGCAGCCTGCATCTTGACTTATTTTTAAAATGTAATATTATCTATTTCTATTGAATTTTATTTATTTTGTTAAATATTTCTTCCATTACATTTCAATCTAGTTTGGCTGCACTCCAGAGTATTGTGGGCTGTGTTTAGGCCTGTGGGCAGTATATTTGCCACCTCCAATCTAGTTCAACTCTTATTTTACGAATGAGAAAACAAAGAACTTAAGTTAAATTGCATAAAATCACTCAGGAAATTAATGACAGAGCTCAAACTTGAACTCTAAATGTAGAATCCATGATAAACTCTCAGTAAAAATAAAAGAAAAAAAGGGAGGAAAAATTGTATAATATCAGCTTGTTACAGAATCAAGGGCCTCAAGACCATGCTGTGTGAGTATTAGTTGAAAAACACTAGCTATATTAAACCTAAAATAGAGAAGACTTGGGCGAAAGGATACAAGAGCTGTTTTCAAGTATTTCAAGGACTAGCCAGAAGAAGATATAGATGGATTTTCTTTGGCACCAGAAGATAGAAATAGTATCAAAGGGCTGAAATTACTAAGAGGCAAATTTAGGCTTGAGGTACAGAAACCTTTTGAATAACTGGAGCTTTGCAAAATAAAATGTAGCTTTTTTTTTTTCAGAGGGAATGGACTTCTCATCAATGATCTTCAAGCACTGATCTGATAATACTTTTGGCCATTTTGTGAAGTAGATTTTTTAAGGAAATGTTACTTAGACTAGAAGACTGCTGCAGTGACTTCTGACTCTTAAATACCATGATTATATCAATACCAGATGATCTATATCTATAGTAAAGTAATAGCAGAAAGATGGAGCTAAAATTTCTGTACATATTAAAGAGAAACCTGCTCATAAAGATACCTGCTACAGTGACTTTAAGCAATAGGAGAGGAGTAATTATAAGAAAAATCTCCAGTTCTTTCCTATTATCTTATGCCTACATTTCATTCTCAAGTTTAGGTGTTACTATGCAGTGAGGTGGTGCCATAGTATATAGAGTATTAGACTTGAAATCAAGAAGAATATTCTTCATGAGTTCAAATCTGACTTTAGACATTTATTAGTTGTGTGATCCTGGGCAAGTTACTTAACCCTGTTTGCCTCAGTTTTCTCATCTATAAAATGAGCTGGAAAAGGAAAATGCAAACCACTGCATTATCTTTGCCAAGAAAACCCTAAAATTAGGTTGCAAAAATTCAGACACCACCAAAACAATTGAACAGCAACAAATGTCATATAACCTAGGTCCTTCTGCAAAATTGAAAGTAGATGTAGGGATTGATAGAATAAGGCTGTATAGCTCTGTAAGACACATGGAATGCTTATAGTATTCCATCCTTTACCTTTTCTTAATTCCTGACATCATAATCTATGTCTATTGACCATATGCCTCTTGGCTTTATACTCCTCTATAAGCATTTCAGATATCTATGTGTCTGTACAGAAGGTGATATATCTCATGAAGAATATTTAAATTCATGCCTCAGTTTTGAAACTTGATGCTTGCATGATATTGGGAAGGTGACTTGACATCACTAAGCCTTATATTAATAATCTATAAATGGTGCAAAATATAATTCATATTACCTGTCTTATTACAGAGCTGTTATAAAAACAGTACTTACTGTATCTCAAAACCTTATATAAAAACAAGTTTGTTATTTGAAATAAGAGAACCGGGATTCTAATCCTAGCAGATTTCCTTAGTAACCAATGTGATCTTTAGGGTGTATGAATTCTGATTTTCTCATCTGTAAATAAAGAATTTTGAAATAGCAGTTCCCTAAATCCATTATATCTCTAAGTCTTCTGATCCTGTTCCTGTGGCTTTATCTCCCCAACTAGACCGTAAGCTCCTTTACTTCTCTATTCCCCAGAACACCTAAGAACCCAAACTAGATGTTCAGTAAATTCTTGTTGCCTGTGATTGTATAATCAGAGCAGATTTTGGCTCCACCAGTATTCTGGCATACACTCGACAAAAATCACATGTGTCTTGCCTTTTTTGCTTGTGATTATAGTAAACTATCTCCCTTTTTTATGGTTTTATCTCCTATTTGTGAAGACTTCACTTTTGCAGCAAATTTTCCTTTTAAGACAGGCCAAGGAGTGTAAAGCCATAATTGTTTGGAAAAAATGACTACATACAGCTAAGAAACAACTTCTCTTCTTTCTGCAAGATTTAGTAGCTCTGCTTATGCTACAAAATCTATCATTGAGAAATAGTCTTACACAATGTTATTATCACCTTAGGAGAGTCGGTGTAAATGTGTCATCCAAAGGGATGAAGAGATATGTCTCTTCATATTTAGATCACACTGAATGTTTACATAGGCCAATAAAACACATTAAAGTTCATAGTAGAAGTATTAGAACAGGTCTTCTTAAATTTTTCTGTGACTCCTTTTCACCTGAGAAATTTTTATATGATTCCATGTATATAAGCATATAAAATAGGTATACAAATCAAACATTTGCTGATAATAAATCATAATTTTACAACCCCAATTCAGTTACAAGACTCCACCTTGGGTCACAAACCACAATTTAAGAAGCTGGGTATTAATAGAATCAAACAATTATATACTTAGTGCCTACTATGTATCAGACACTGTGACAGCATAAGCTTTTTTTCCTATATATAAAAACATTGCCAATTTACCAGGCCCAGGCTCTAGGCTACTAATAAGTATTGCCTGAATACACTAACAAATCCTGCTTTCCTTCCCTGCTTTTAATGCCTTTACCAAGATCAGAAAAAGTATATTCTAAAAATCCCCCTCTCACCTCACCCCATCCCCACCATACCTATTTGCATCAGGTGTAGCCTTGAAGTTCAAAGTATGAGACAATTGAAGTATTAGTAAATAAGTATTTCTTGGGGGGCATAGTATTCAGATCAACTTTATAATAAGAAATCATATCTCATAGAAATATTGAGACTTACAAATGAGGTCACATAAGTTTTATTTAATGATAAAGAAATAAACTTTTTAGAGCAACTTACTGTTTGTGGCTCCATGTTTTAAGCATCACTATTTTGCCCCAGAAGTTGGCTTAAACTGCTCTGAAATTCAATCTATAAACCTGATTCTTTTTTGGCTTATTAGCCAAGGTTTGGACCTCTGGCAAATCCAAAGATTCACTGTGACACTGCGATTGTTGGGGTTTTTTCCAGCCAGTTCCCACATTGATTGATGAGGTTTGGCATTTTGCCTTCTTGTTGTTTGTTATACTATTACAACAGAAAGCATTTTCAAAAGATACATTTATCAAGTTGTCATAATAGTTTGGCTTGCATATCTATCTACCAAGAAAAAAATAAATTTCTCCCCTAGCACTAATCTCTTTGAGCCATGTGATATCGCACATACTAAATAGGCAGTGAACACGTAGGAATCCTGCAATGGGATTATGAGACTTTTTGACTGAATGTTTGAGTGAAAGATATGTTTTGTATACATTTTTGAAAGTTATTCTATTTGGAATGAAACCACAGTAGGGACTGGTACCCATTTCTAATTTTATACCTAACTTTCAGTTGTTTTGGTGGGCATGTACATTGAGAGGATATTTAATTTAATAACAATAACTGCAAGTATTTTAATAATTAAAAATCATTTTTCTCATGACAATCCTATGAGGTGGTCAGTAGGGTTATTATCATGTCCATTTTACAGATGAGAGTCAGAGGTTCAATTACATTGCTGAAGTGTCAGAACCAAAATTTGATTTCCAGGATTACTTATCCCAAATCAAGTATTCCACTACCTCCTGGCTATCATTTAAGAACTGTCATGATTTGGATATGATACAGCACTCAGTAAACAATTACTAACCTGATTGATTGAAAATGAATGGTAAATCACTGGTAGGTAAAAAAAAAAATCTTGGAATAAAATATAAAATTCACTTTACACACTAAAGCCCAGCAATTTTATAGATATAGTTAATAGTATTTGGAATAGATTATTCTCAAAGAGAAAATGCATGATCAAAGTTAGATATATTCATAACAAAGTACTTAACTGGGCACAGATGCAAAACATTTCAAGAAGTATTAAAAATATGAATACATTCTCTAGTATAGAAGAATTTTAGTCCTCAGAATTTTAGAGGGAAGGGGAATAGAATTTACTACTGATATAGAATACTTGGCATCAGGTTTATCTGAGATGAGGAAGATTTTATCTAAGCAAGATTTTCTTAATATTTGGAAAAACGTATCACAGATTAGTAGAAAGGGCATGTTTCACACACGTATGCTTACAGAAAATGAAATGTATCTTGGTGGAATTGTGAACAGATCCAACCATTGTGGAGAGTAATTTGGAACTTTGCCCAAAGGGCTATCAAACTGTGCATACTCGTTGGTCCACCTATGTCACTACTGGATCTGTATCCCAAAAAGATCTTAAAGGACAGAAAGGCACCCACATGTGCTAAAATGTTTGTGGCAGCCCTTTTTGCAGTGGCAAGAAACTAAAAACTGAGTGGATGATCATCAGTTAGAGAATGACTGAATAAATTATGGTATGTGAATGTTATGGAATATTAGTGCTCTATAAGAAATGATCTGCAGGATGATTTCAAAGAGGGCTGGAGAAACTTACATGAACTGATGCTAAGTGAAATGAGCAGAACAGGAGATCATTATACTTGGCAATGACAAGATTATATGATGATCAAGTCTGATGGACGTGGCTCTTTTCAACAATGAGATGATTCAGGCCTGTTCCAAGGATCTTGTGATGAAGAGAGTCATCTACACCTAGAGAGAGGACTGTGGGAACTGAGGGTAGATCACCACACAGCATTTTCATTCTTTTTTGTTGTGGTTTGCTTGACTTTTATTTTCTTTCTCTCTCTCTCTTTTTTTTTTTTACTTTTTGATCTGATTTTTCTTATGCAACAAGATAATTGTATAAATATGTGTGCCTATTTTGGATTTAACATATATTTTACCATGTTTAACATATATTGGATTACATGCCATCTAGGGGAGAGGATGGGAGGAAGCAGGAGGGAATTGGAACACAAGGTTTTTCAAGGTTTAATGTTGAAAAAAAATTATCCTTGCATAAGTTTTGTAAATAAAAAAAACTTCAATAAAAAAAGAAAATGGAATGTAGAAAGGAAAGGCAAATACTGGTCTTGATACATTTCTGATAGTCATGTCTGACTCTTCATGATCCACATTGGGATTTTCTTGGCAACAGATATGGTTTGCCATTTCCTTCTCCAGCTCATTTTACAGATAAAGAACTGAGGCAAACAGGGTTAAGTAACTTGCCCAAAGTCATACAGCTAGTGAGTAAATGAATGCAGACAAACTCAAGAGGATGAGTTTTCCTGACTCTAGATCTGATATTTCATATACTGTGCCATCTAGCTGCCCCAATCATAGACTTGTAAAAGCAAAAAGGGATGTAGAAATAACATTTGACAAAACTGCCTCCTAAAGACTATCTCCCACGAATTGAATATTGACCTTTGTGCATGAACATTATTATCTTTATATAATTGTTGCCCTTCATACTCGAAAAATATCAAAATGACATCACCATAATTATCTTTTTTGTAGCTAGCTAATGTACAGGCTTAATAGAACAACTTCAATGAATAGGCTTCTTGGGGTCCATAGCTGAAAAATAATTAAGGACTACCTCCTTCAAAGCTCAGATCAGGTGCTCCTTCCCGGAGGAATACTTTCCTAATCTCCACTTTTATTACTAGTTCCCTTCCCTGAAAATTAATTTGTATATATTTTGTATTTAGCTTTCTAAATATACATTGTTTCCCATGATAGAATATGAATCCTTGAAGAAACTGTTTCATTTATATGTTTAAATCCTCAATACTTAGCCCAGCTCTTGGCACAAAGTAGACATTAAATGCTTATTCAGTTAAATGAATGAATAATAATGAACTTCTCTGAGATAACCAGACTAAGCATATCTATGTCCCCCACATTTATATCCACTTCTGTGTTGTTAAATTTTGTTTTTAATGACAATATAACAATAAGAACTTTTTAAAAAAATACTATGTTGATGTTTTGGCTTGTGAAAAATGAAAACAATCCTAACCAGCAAATCCTACAGATAGGGGTTGTTTGCTGATATATACAAGATTCTCAGGTCTTCCTAATATTTTGGGAAGACCTCAGAAATGTGGGAGCTTTATAAGTAGTTTCTTAGGGCAACCTGGCTGCATAAATCTGCTAAAAATTCAAAAGCTTGTATGAAGATAAAGAAAGAAAAAATAGTTACTCAAAAGCTATATGAAATCCCTGCCCTGGCTGTAAATTTGCTTGTCTTTTTTAATCCATGATCATTTTAGGACCAATAGTCTAAATGTCCTGGGGTCCTTCTGACTCGAATCTCTAAGATGGTTTTATGTCTATTCTCTCGTAAAGTGCTCATTTTTCCTTTTTTCCTTTTGAATGACTAAAAGGTTTTTTGGGGGTGGGGGTAGGGGAAAAGATATATAAGCAGATGGACTCTCCTATTTCAAAATTCTTTGCTCATGATCCCATATTTGAAAATCAAGAGCAATCCAGAGCAGTAACCTGTTTTTACTTAACACTCCTCTGTTTTTTTATTGTAAAGGTAAGAGTCTGGATCTTTATAGTTGCTGAATACAAATGGGAGTGTTCTGGAGAGCAGCTCTGGTTTTATGTTACAGAGTCCCTTGTCCCCTTACTAGGGGTAGGTCTGGCTAGACCTTTAGAAGGATGCATTTGTTTACAGAGAAGTTACTCTTTCAGCAAGGAAAAAAAAATTATATATATATATATATATACATATATATATGTATATATATATATATATACACATGTATGTATATATATATATATATATTAGTAGAAGGAGCTTAAGGTATTTGAATTATCAAAGAGAGTTTGTTTATTCACAATAAGAGCTAAACATGAGTCATCCTCTCCCTTTTAAAAAATTAGACAATATGAATTGGGGTAGGGGGGAGGAACAAAAGCCAACCAATCAGTAGTGCTTGGAAAAAAGAACTTTAAATTTTCCATGGCAATTTATCTGTTCCAAGGTTGGTGAGTTTTAATAATTGAAATTGAGATAACATCAGTATTTGAAGAAGTGGAAGAAGTGGTACAGTTTGTTCTGTTAATGAGGGACAAAGAATTTGTGCCTCTAGCTTGCATCAGCTCTGTTATAAGTATTATACACTATGATGATTGCTTAAAGAGGGCCACATGACATGTGAAAGGGATAAGCCCCTTTTTTTGAGGGGGGAATTGGTTGGGGTTAAATACTTGCTACCAGGGAAAGATGATATGATAAAATAATGAATTTTCATCAAAACTTTCATTTTATATATAATCAATTTAGATATAATCTTAGCTGAGCTTCTGTTTCTTATTCTACATATCTACACCAGGAAACACCTTCCCTATCACTATATGTTATGTGAGAGAAGGTATAGCTATTTAGATCCCCTCTTATGAATGATCCATAATCATTCCAATATAATTTGAGGGTTCAGATTGCCAGTGTTTGTTTTCATTTCCAAAGGTGAATTTTATTTTGTTTAAATGTAAAGAAAACTATTCAACTGCTTTATATTAATGAAGTGTAAAAATAAATGATATTCATTATTTAATTCTCAGATGAGTCTTTTGTGCCCCAGATAAATCAATAATTCTTTTAATGTAATACTTGAATCTTGGCCAGAGTCCAGTCCTCATTTTAGAATGGTCATTGTTAACTTGAGTGAAATTTTTATTCCATTTTAACAAAATCAATCTTTTGTAAAATGGCAAACTCTATTATGTTAGCCAATCAGGAATGGAAATTTCACTAATAATTATTGATACCTTTTTAAATTAAAAATTAAGACAAGAATTAAGAGAAATCTTTGCTATATACAGCCTATCTGTATAGGAATCTCTCACTTTTTATAGATTTAACCAAATTCTAGAGTTTAGTTATTAGTTAAATAGGAAGTTTCATATTAAACAAGAGTCTTCTTTTCTTCTACCAGCTTTATTATTTTATTACTGAATTTTGAAATAGGAGAGTTCACCTGCATTGTTTTGTGCCTTTTCTCATTGCTGGAAAACTTGAAGGTAATCTCTGTAGTCCATAGTCCAATGATTAGATCTTTGCCATTCTCAACAAATGCTATATTGCTGAACTAACACCTTGTAATGAGGATATCAGCTTTCAACTAAATAAACACTAATTTCTCAATAGAATGGTACCTTTACAGGCACATTTTAATAATTTCCTGATCTTAATCATGTGCTAGTTGTTGGACACTGTATCTAGCAGACATTATGACAAATGGCCATTGCTGAGCAGGGATTAAATGTTTTAATCCTTAATAGTCTATGTAGTTATGCTCTATTATCTAAGAATATGTAAATGCACACCAAAGGTGCTAGCAATTGAAAAAGGGTCAATGAATGCAATTATATAAAAGATAAAATAATTCCTTTATATATAAAATTAATGCTAAAACTCTGAAGCCAATGAAAAATTTATCAGATTCAAATTTCAAAATTTAGAAATTGACAATTTAACGAAGGTTAGAATGGAACAGTTAAATAATGGTCCTTCTTCCCACTATTCCACATTAGCTTTGAATTCCTTAGCCATAAACATCAGAGTTGTATGGAAAACAGTTTGGAATAATCCAGTTTAAATTTGAACATTTTAATACTTATTAGTAATTCTCTGAAATGGGAAGTCTAGTATATTAGGGGGAAAAGATCCTAAGTATTTGGGAAAGGGTTGAGTCACAGTTTCATTACTAGTAAGTTGAGCTGGGCTTTGATCATATAAGGTCTCAGCTATAAAATTCCAAAGGTTGGATCACACATAATTACTAATATTTCTCCTTTTCCTGATATAGGAGCTGTGAAGGACGTAATATTCGATATAGAACCTGCAGCAATGTGGTAAGTGTGAGATCCTATGAATGTAATGGTACTTAATGTTTCAACACTGAAAATCTTTTTAAGTGTTTCTTGGAGTCTGTGATGGTAAGGTAAGAGTAAAAGCAGAGTAAAAGATGAATTATCTAATAACCAACCAGAAAACAACTAAGAATCCAGTATTTCCATCTATATTCCAAGGCAAATCTTTAATCAGTTGACCAGAATGCTAATTGAGAACTATATTTTAGGATGACCATTTGAAGAAATCAGGGATGTTTAATAAGAGAAGGCTTAAGAGTATCAGAAATACTGTGTCTGTCTGTCTGTCTGTCTCTGTGTGTGTGTGTGTGTGTGTGTGTTTAAAGAAATTCCAAGTAAAAACAAGATCAAATTTATTCTCCTTGGTCCCAGAAGAAAGAACTAGGAACATTGGACAGAAGATACAGAAAGACCAATTTGCACTCCATATAAGACATAATTACCCGAGGATTTGAGCTGCTCCAAAAGAGTACAAGCTACCTCAGGAGATCCCAACATTGGAGAACTTCAATCAGAAGCAAGATGACCACTAATCAGTGATATAGTAGAAGGGAGTCTTGGTTAGGTACAGATTAGTCAAGAATGCATCTTCAAACTCTTGGATTAGGTGATTCTGTAACTGAAATATTCCTGCTGCTTAGGAATAGAAGAGAGATGGGGGAAGAAGGGGAACATTCATTGTGCTTTTTGCTAATATAAATCACAGCTCTGTCATTCACTAAGAGGTCTTGTGAAATAGTATGAGAAGTCATAAAAGGGAAGGAATCTACCTGGGGCAAAGTGAATGAACTATTAGTTAATGGAAATACATCTTTAGTATTTAGGGTGGGGAGGGAGGAGGAAGTGGTAGCCAGCTCCAACTCTTTTCACTATTCTTGCCTATTCTCTTGTAGTAGCACATAGCAAAACTGGTGCTGGCATTTCATGTATTGTTAGGAATAAGTGAAAGAGTATTTTTTAGTTTCAAAAATACATATCAATTGAATCAAATTCAGAAACAAGACAGTTTATATATATATATACATATATATATGTATATATATATATATCATTAATGATTATTGAATCTTTTACATAGCAATCTTGCATTTGTTGCTTTTTCTGTAAATATAGCATCCCTTCATTAAAAATATTTGGTATAGTGAAAAGGACAGCAATTCTGTGGTCAAAGAATCTGGGTTCAAATATTATGTGGACAACTTTGGGCAAATTACATCATTTCTTTGTGCTTCAGTTTCCTCAACTAAAAGTGAATAAGATTCATTGGATGACCTCTGAGGTTCCTTCCAGCTTGAGTGCTATGTAGTTCTGTGCTTTTCTAAACTACTATGTGAAACTCCTTTTATTTTAGACTTTTAATTTCCAGTAACTGCCACAATGTTTCCATAGAATAAATACTTGTTGAAGCTAATTATTTACAGCCTACTGATTCTCAGGATATTAATTGGGAAAGGGCCACCAAGAAAAAGTCTACCTCTTTCAGCTACTCTATTCCTGGTAGGTGTACATGTCAACTAGCCAGGGCAAGTAGCTGCCTATTCTTTCCTTTAAAAGGAAGAATCTGTGCATTTTCTCTTTTAATCTTTCTAAGAACTTTCATTTCAATAAATAGACTGATATATCTCATAGTATCTAAATCCATTTACACTGTGTGGATTAAATCTTTACAATTTGTAAAGTAGACATTGAATCTTTTATGAGAACCTAAGATTTTCAAATAACTTGTTCATGATAGCAGTGAAACTTTTCTCTGTTTTTTTTGTTTGTTTGTTTGTTTTTTAGGGGGGGAGGGGTTTGGCCACAATTTGAAACAACCTTGCCAAAATAAACCGCATGAAATATTTTTGTGAAATAGATTTTTTTTTTAAAAAAATAGAAAACAGAAAGATTGTTTTCATAGTCACATCCTAGTTTTTCAGTCGAATAATTTGTAATATTTCAGGTAAGCATCCTACCATTAAATACTTGTTTAAACTGAAGCTGAACTATGACCCTACTCTTATAAGGTCAACTTTTGAAAGTGAGTTCCTAAAAATATGGCATTTAATGTGACTTTTATTCTTTATTTCTTTAGTGTTATTAAAGTTCAATAACATGATTTCATATTAAGAAAATAGGTCTCATAATTTTTATATGAAAAAGTAAGGAGGATTTCTTTCACAGATGAATAAAGAATTACATTTGTTTTTGCAAAACTTAATTAGAAGTCATAGTAAGCCTGGGGAGTATTATTCCTGCCTGTGTGAAGATAAATGAAAGAATTTCTTGATAAACTATTGTTCCTGTGTGAATTAAATGAGTCAGTCTTTACCAGAATTCAGTTTAGAGTTTGGCCATTCAAGAATTATTAGTAGAGCAGAATGAAATGTTAATTCACTGATTTGTTGCTTGAATCTGGAAAGTGGTAAAAAATATCAGATTTGGAATAGATATAGGACAGTCTTGTTTTCTTAAGAGGGTTTAATTCACTTCTACTGCTTATGAGCAACTGAAAATTGCCCTGGAGTGCCTTTTAAGCCTTACTTTTCTGTACTTTTAAATTTATTCCCCAAAATCTGCTCCTCTTTTCTTCTCTTCCACTCATACTACTACCCACTTCTATCATTCCTTAACTGTTCAGTGTTAAATGAATAGATGATCAGACCCCATAAGTTTTGTATGGAATTTATCTAGCAATGCTATGACTAAAATTCTTGATTCAACCATTCAATTTCTTTTAGCTGCTCTCCTGAGACAGTCTACCACTCATTTTAAAAATTCCAGAAAAGTAAAGTTTAATAAGATCACTTGCAAAGGTCATCAACAAACTATTCCTTATGAGGATAGTTCCTAGGATGACAGATAACCATGTCATATTAGGAAGAGAAAAAAAAACTGAATTTAATATTCTGTATTTCTGTGAAGTAGCTCACAATATAGGAGGTAGTTGGAACTTTTTCAAGAGATATAAAAATTAGCAGATAGGTCTCACTATTGTTTCAGTAGCAAAAAAGATACATCTAGCAGTAAACCTTAGATATAGTCAAGAAAGTCAAACACAGTATAAAACACCAATGCTTAAAACCATGCTTGGCACAAAGTGAGCACTTAATAAATGCTTGTTTGATTGAGGTCCTCTGATTTTGAAATTTGATGATTCTCATGAATTGTTCATCTAGTCTTGAATGTCTAGTCCACTCAGATATTATCTTTTGCTTGGATTTGGCTTTACTTTCTGGTGTTTGTTTTAGTTTTACTCTGATTGTGGATCTTTTTCTTTTTCATCCTGTGCAAGCCATTTCTCTGAGACTCAGTTTCTTCATTTATAAAATGAGGAAGATGGATTAGAAGACTTTTAAGAACCTTTTGACCCTAGTACCATCTGAAAAAATGGAAATGCTAAGGAGGATTTTTTTTATTATTAATTTTTATAATTTAACTTTTTTTGACAGTACATATGCCTAGGTAACTTTTTTTTAACAATATTATCCCTTGTACTCCCTTCTGTTCTGAATTTTTCCCCTCCTTCCCTCCACTCCCTCCCCTAGATGGCAGGCATTCCCATACATATTAAATATCTTATAGTATATCCTAGGTACAATATATATGTGCAGAGTTATTGTTGTTGTTGTTGCAAAGGAAGAATTGTATTCGGAAGGTAAAAATAATCTGGGAAGAAAAACAAAACAAAAAAAAGTTCACAGTTTACACTCATTTCCCAGTGTTACTAAGGAGGATTTGATGGAAATAGAAGACAGGATAGCACTTTCATAACTGGACTTTTCATTTTTCTTTATCCATTTGTGCTCTTTCCCCCACACCTATCACTTCCTAATGTCCTAAGAATTTTTTAGATGAAAATGATCTTTCATTGACCCTTTCCTTTCAAATTCTCCTTCTTGATCTTCCATAAATAAAGATGCTTTAGATACCAGTAGAAAGGACTAGTAGAGTAAAACTTTTCAGTGTTGAGGTAAAAGTAGTAAAATTGAGAAATTTCATGTGCCATATATAGATTGTTAACAAATAATGTCAGTTTGATATGCGTGGTCAAATTGTCCACATGTTGTTCTGGTAGAAAGCCAGGAGATATTTTACTGCTACTAACTGCTTATGATCAGAAAGTATCATGGAACCCAGAGAATACTTTTTAGACAGTTTTTTCAAAATATTTTAGTAGCAAAATCTGGACCAATTAAATGATCCTGATGTCTAAATATAAACCATATCAACAGTAACTGAAGTCATCAGTAAATAACCTTTATCTCCCTGTGGTCCAGACAGATGCTCTTCTATTATACTAAAACTATAGGAAAGGACCCAAGGCAAAAATTCTATTAGTCAAGAAACATTTTTGTTTAAGGTCAAGTATTATACTAAACACTCAGATTAGAAATAGCAATAGAAAAAGAGTCCCTATCCATAAGAACCTTACATTCTAATGGCAGAAGATAGCACATAAAAAGATGTATTCAGAGAGAAGAATGGATAGGAAAAGGTACCTGATACTGGAGAATGGCAAAGAAAGTGCTGCAAAAAGCCAAGAGAAAAATGAAATTATATCTATCTTGGGTGCCTTCCTTAAATGAAGATAGTAGGAGGAGCCATCCAATCAGAGTGAAGGATGGTAGCTTCAGGGAGTACTTCCAGTGTGTGAACTCCAGGATTTCACTGAGATGTCAAGTTGAAGAGCTAGGGCTCCTATTCTTCCTATGCATGGTAGGATATGACCCCCTTAAATAATATTCAAGATCAATGAACCTTAGTCACATTCAGAAAGAGTTATTGCCTACCTACCTGTCTACCTACCTGGAATCTGCTGTGCACTGGATTAGAAACAATCTGCAATTGTGGGCTTTTATTTGGTTTGGGTTTGGGTTTTGTTGTCATTGTTTTGTTTTGTTTCTCAGTACCTAAATTTGGCGGGATATGGGTCTGGTTTGGGCTAGGGTAAAAAGGAAGATACATTTTTCCTACAACCTCTCCTACACTTTTCTATCACTTCAAGCCCATAGCAAACAGTTTTTAGACTACATGAAACAAAAGACAAAAGAAAATTTTTGTTTGTTTCTCATGTTTAAATCTTGTCCAAGAAAATAAATTTTATGTAGGTTAACATTAGTTAATTTCCTTCATAACCCCTTCAAATTTATCATTCTCTGGGTGCTTCCAGAGGTTGTATACGTCATCACTTACTCCCTCCTTTGCTGACTTTATTCTCTCCAGCAGTAGGCTAACACAATGTGGCTGAAGCCAGTATTCTCCATGTGTCACTGTATGATTATTCAGTCAGCCAAAATACTGGAATTTTACTTATGTTGCAGTATTGGTTCCAGATCTGATATTTGAAGACTGACAGAAAATATCTTTTCCAAATAATTTCATTAGATCTAAGCCTTTGGACACTGGCACAATAATGTCTGGGATCAAGCTTCCCTGTCCTATAAGGCTCTATTTAGATTTTAAATTTGGTTCAAGCCTAGGAGTGTGAAAAGCAAGGATGGAAAACAATTATCTCTCCTGGCTAGTTAGCTATCAACTAACTGTGTTTTAATTTGTCAATCCCATTGGTCACATTTTAGTTACTAAAATGAACTTTCTTCCTATTAGACTAGACTTCCTTCTATTCCCTAAATTCTCTACATTACCTTTTATATATCCAGATGACATAAGAGGGGGAAAATGAAGCTGTTACAGAACCCTTTAAGATGTATCCCCAACTTGGGAACTTTTAGTGCTAGGTATTAATTTTAAATTCTTCCAAATACTTTAATATATCTTTGCTTGTTTGTTCTATGACTAGACACTACCCACCTCAAATTCTAGCACTGGCTGAAATGCAGTCTAAGAATCTTCTCCTAGAAATCTAAATGTCCTGTCATACGATATCTATTAGGACAAAACAAAGCATTTTTGTAATATACAATTCTGAGTCATATCTACCATGGAATCCTTGCTGAGTGCTGCATTTACACTCTGCCTAGGTGAAGATGAGGTATAATGTATACTGTATCAAGTTAAACTTCAGGAATATATTTTCTTTCTTTGTAAACTATAAGGACTCCAGTCATTTCCAGTTGTTCTGAAATATTTCTTGTCTTTAGACCAAGATGGCACTGGAAGAGAAAGTGAGGCTGGTGACTTTGCACAGCCTCCCTCACTTAAATACAACTCATTTCCAAGTAATGATATCACTTTCCTAATGCCATCCATGGTTCTTTTCAAGAACAGAAGGCACAAAATGAATGAATGAAGCTGTAAGGATTGTAGAATTATAAGCAATTATGACTTTATATCAGTTGACTAGTGTGCTCCCTTAAAAGGCTTAGTTATCCTAAAGCTAGAGGAAAGGTATATTATAACCATTTCACTTTTTCTCTCTATTCATTGATTTCCTTGTCTCCATTTTAGTAGGCAAATAGATTCTGGATATTTCTTTCTGAATGCAAAATAGAGAGCTGTTACTTGGGGGTATGTAATTGGAGAACTCGAAGGATCCTCTTTTGAATTTGGCATAGTTAGCACATTTTCATACACATCATAGTTTGTGGGGGTTTGCCACAGCTGTTGTTAATTCATCCCAAAATTAGATTAGAAAGGGAAAAAATGTTGTCAAAGAGATAGGAAAGTAAGGAAGTATTTTGTAGTATTTTTTTTCCCCTAAATACTGAGTGGTCAAGCCTATGAGAGTACTAATGCTTCTTAATCTTAGACCTCTACAAAGAGAAATTTATCCATGAAGACAATCACACTTGTCATATCCATAAAATATGCTGTGTAGTTGCCAACAAGGATGCACGTGATCAGCTGGATAGTAGTTTGGATTCAAAATTGGTTTCTTTCCCACAAAGTTGTTGATTATTATATGACTTTATAAATAATGAAAAATTCTTAGACTTCATTAAGAAACATGTAATGTCATAATGTAGACAGGATAGATAGATAGACAGATAGACAGATAGATAGATAGACAGACAGACAGATAGATAAATACATAGATACATAGATAGATAGAGTTTCTTAGCAGAAGATATTCAAGATGGTTGACAATCCCCAAAAGTGTGGCTAGTTATAGGAACTAGAGATGTTTAACCTGGAGAAGAAAAGACTTAAAGAAGATTCATTTATTTTTCATCTCTCTATATAATCATATAACATATTATTGTTCATATATTATTGTTCTCTTTTTGTTGTTGTTTTTTTGCTCAAGTAGATTTTAAACTCCATGATGATAAAGATTGTATCTTATTTGAACTTTATATTTATATCAGTGCCTAATATGGGGTTCCATTTCCAGTAGGCATTTAATAAATAGTTGCTGAATTGACTTTTGAAGGAATTAAATTTACTCTATTTGTTCCCCTAATGCAAAAACTAGCAACACTGAAACATTTTGGCTCAACAGAAGGAAATATTTCTTAATAAAGAACTGTCCTACACTGACATGGGCTACTTCTTGAGATTGCATGCTTCCCATGCAATAAAAATATAATCATTTGTTAAGCAAAACACAGTATTAGGCACTTAGATACAATTTATATAATAGTATATTCCTGCTCTCATGGAACTTAGAGTCTAGTAGAGTGATAAGAAAAACCATACCAAAATGCATTATATTAAGATATTATCTTTTGTTTATAAAAAGAGTTACAAAGTAGTATTCAATTCAATTTCAAAAGCATTTATTAAATACTTATTAGGTTCAAAACACTGTACAAAAAAGTGAGGATATAAAAACAAAATCAAAAAAGAAACCCTGCTTTCTAGTACAGTGTCTTCTACCTGGAAACTGGCATATACATATAAAACATCTATACATATAAATGTAAGTTCAGAAGGGTCAGAGTACTGACAATTAAGGTGACCAGGAAAGAGTTCCTGTTGAAGATGGCATTGAGTTGAGCCTTGAAAGAAGCTAAAATTATCTAGGAGGGGAGGAGTGAAGAAATGCCCATGCAAAGGCACAAAAACTAGAAATGGAAAGCTGAGTTCTAGAAAGGAGTGAGACATTTTAGCCAGATTCCAGAAGAAATGAAAGACAAAAGTATTGGGACAGGAAACTAGAGATATCTTTTGAAAGGATTTCAAATGTGAGGTCTGGATAGAAAACTTATTAACAACCAATGATGGCTAAGGTGGCATTTGAGTTGGAATTTAAAGGAGTAGAAGAAATTTGATAGGCAAAGAAATCTCTGTGTGAAGATAGCTAACCTCTTATCAGAGATTTTATAGAGGGGATGTATTCTTCATGTTAAGTTGTGATAGACAACTTTCAAGTATTTGTTATATTGTAACTTTATCATATGGAGGGTTATAGAACTATCCACAAATAGATCCAGAACTATGATATTGATAACCTCTAGCATCTTTGTCAACTTTGTGATTTTATTAATCATATCAAACGACTCTGGTGAGAAAAAAAGAAAGCCAATCTCCCATTTCTTGACTGACTTTTTTATCACTTATGACAAAAAAAAAGACAAGATAAAGAAGTAAAAGGTACATAGCTAGAAAATGATGAAATTAAGACTCAAGTGTGTTTTCTGACTAAAAGCTAGCACTCATTTGACCACATCATAGCATATGTCTTTGGGATTATGACATAGAGTTGATATCAAATCTTTCTATGACCTTGAGCATGATAATGTTTCTGTGTTCTTGAGAAGGGACAAATGCATTAATTGATCGTGTACCCCACTTGGATTGATTCTGAATCATTGTAGGTTATAGAATATAGGTATAGTTATAAAAGTTAGAACTTGAAGTCTCCTAATCCAATCTCCTCAATTTGTTGGTGAGGAAAATGAATCCCAGAGAGGTTTTATCACTTGCTCAGGGTCATGTACATTGTAAATAGCAGAGCTGAGATTCAATCTCAACATATCTATCTCTAAATCTGGTATCCTTCCTCTCTACTTACTACACTGTAGTTTGGCTATGCCTTATAAATGCTTGTTTGCCCTTTGTTACAAGAGCAATTCAAACTCAAGACAATTAGAATCACAAGAATAACATATAAAACCAGTGTATTTTTAAAATATATATACTTTATATGAGCCAGATACAATGGAACATCTGAATCCAACAGTCTTTTCTGGAAAGATCCCAAAATTCCAGCCTTTCTGAGCTTCTCAACCTGTTAAGACACATCTCTTTATTGAGCCAAATATTCATCAGGATGCATCTTCTAAAACAATGATCTCTGAGTTTCATAAGATATATGTTAGTCCCTGATGAACCAATTGGAAGATTGAAAAAGGGATTGGAAAGAGACTTACATGGTTCGTGTTTTGGCAGATAGCCACAATAAATGAGACCAAACAAGCTGCTATGTATAGGTTGCTAACACGTGAAGACTTGTCTATGCATGGGTATATTCTTGTAAACAGAAAGAAAAAAAAAAAAAAGATAAGCAGAATTGAATCTTCTGATTATCATCAAAGTTTTGTTGTTTTGTTTTATTGAAAAATGTGGTCCCGTAGGATCTATGATTCTCCTCTTATATTTTAATCCCCTGGCATTGATTGTAAGCACTAAGAAATAATTAGGATTTATACTTGAGTTTTAACTCAGTGAGATAATATATCAAATGAAACATATTCATAAATATTATATTATATATATTACATATATATATTTGCATAGAGAGAACTATATCTTTCCATAAAAAATAGATATGAAGCAGTTTGTAAACTTTGAAAATTCTATATTATAAATATTACCTAATTTTATTATTATTGTTAATCCAAACCCTATATTAATATGTTGTTTACATGAAGACTGATATTTGCTTTCTTTTTTTCATTTTTTAAAAAAGAAAATTGTCAAATGAACAGAGCATGTCTTTGGAATCTGGCTGTATTTTTTATTGCACTCTTGCTAGAATCCTGATTTATTATGCAACACATTTGGAAGAAGATATTTTAGGTTTTGAATTGAGTTTAGAATTTTGTATGAATTCTTCCTATCACCCCTCCCAACATGGGGGATTAGGATGAGAGGAGTTAGTTAGGCTTTTTGTCAGTTGTATTTGCATTCATTTTGTATTCATCTTAAACCTTTGTAAAAACTATTATAGTGTATGATAATCTTGAGGGTGGTCTCCTCAACCAACCCCTTAAAGGAAAACCAATGAACCTATAAAAGACAAGAGTAGCTCCTACTACATTCTACTTATCACCATGTGATCATCATTTTTCCTTCCTACATTTCCACAAAAGCATTCTTTTCTTCATTGCTAGATACTGAGGGAGCAAATATCAAATAAGGCACAAATTAATATCTGCCCATCTTTACTCTTGCTCTGCATTACTAAATAAATATTCTGTCACACAAAAAAAATTAGTCAAGAAATTCCTCAAACATCGTTCCTGATTCCCTATTGATTTAGAATAAAATTCTCCTTCATGTTTATCATGCAAGACTGGTCACAAATTAATCCTCACTCTTCCTTTTGCAGTATTGTTGAAATCTAAACTCCAAACCAAATGAGTTACCCCTCTTCTGCCTGTGTTCTTCTGGATCTCTATCCTTGTTCAAGCTGTTCCCTCTGCCTTAGAGAGTTCCTACTCCTATTACATAAAGAATTCTTGTCCATCCTTTAAGTCATAATTCAAATGCTACAAAGTCTTCTCCAGCACATGGTCAATAATAACTCCTTCCCACAACATAAAAAACACCTCAACAACATACACCTCATTTATTACTTTTGTCATCTGATTCTCTACAATTTTTCTAATTCATTTAATATTATTGCTAGGTATCTGGTTATATCCTCTCTCTACTAGAGTTAAGGCTTTCAGTGTATCTTCCCATCTCCACCCAGCTTAGCCCACAATAAGTGCTTAATCAGTATTTGTTTTATTACTACTCTCTTTTTACTTTCTCTTTCTAAGCTAAAATTAAAAGCTTTAGAGATAAGAAAGTCTAGGAATACTAATCACCTAATTAGTATTTCAAATAGTAGAGATAACAGTGATACTTCTAGCCAAATAAAGAGTAAAATAGGCCAAGAGCAATTAACTCAAATCATTTAATACAGAAAGAATCTTCTGAAAGATCTAATTTAATATGATGTATTTGGTGAGTTGAATTAAATTTCTCAGAAGGTTCTTAAAAGCTGAGCAGAGGTTACCACATGCCCCCGCCCCCCCCCACCAAAAAAAAAAAAAAAAAAAAAAAAAAAAAAAAGCAAACAAACCAGATTCTGCTTTCAAGATGTTTGGCAAGGGAAGATAAAAAGATAATAGATAATAGAGATACAAAGAGTACTACTCAAAGTTATACAAAGTAATTTCTGAAGGGGAGAAGGAGAGAAGTCATTCAACATTGATTAAATAGTTAATGGATACACATACTGTTTCACTTATTGGGGAAGAGGCAAACTTAGCCCCTGCCCTCATCAAGTTTATTTTCTACTGGGGACTTAAGTGAGGGATGGGGAGAGAGAAGAAATACAAGCATAGGTAACTTTCACCTACAGATAACTTGAATGTTTATTAGAACCACTGAAACCATTTAAGAGAATGGTGTGTTTTTTTTGGAGATCAAGGTCAAGGAGAGGAGGAAAGAAAGAAACCAAATTGTTTCCTGTGGTTTACTGGGAATTGGGGAACCCAGTAAAGAGGGGAAAGTCTGTGGCAGTCGGAACCCAGTAGATGGTGCCAGTGAGCTGGGTCCTGGGTCAACTAACTGTCATGGGAAAAAAAAAAAAAAAAAGTAGCATCTATCAGATATAGAGAATACTGTGCTGGGCAGCAATAGCTCCCTACTCCCTAGGTCCAAGATTTACAGGCACTGTCATTTCTATTTATATTACATTCTCTGATATTCACTTTTTTTTTTCTGGAAAAGCTGAAAATAAAATTTGGAGAATAGCATTTACAGAGCTCTATTCCATCACATGATGTAGTGGGAAATGTTTTAGATTTCCGGTCAGAGAATCTGAATTCGAATCTTTCATGTATGGCCTCAGAAAAGTCACTTTTGGGTCTCAAATTCCTACATCTACAAAATGTATTGGTCCTATTCAGCTCTAAAATCTGATTAATATTTAGACCTGCAAGATATAAAGTTAATAACATTCAAAAATGACATCTTCTACATTTCTGTGGTTAAAGAGTAAGTTCTATGGACATTTCTATAGTGATTCTAAGTTGTCAGGAACAGGAAAGCAGAGAGCAAGATTACATATGACTACTGATTTGGATGAGAATTTTCGTGTTCTATGCCCTTGTCCACAATGGGAGTCTAAACCTGAAACTTTTAATTATCATCACACATAAAAAATTACTGATTATTAATTCATTGGGTATTGATTAAATTGAATATTAATTAAAAAAATACTGGAAACTAAGGTTAAAAGACTATAGATAAATACAAAGTATCATCCTTTTGTTATTGATAAATAAGCAAATAAGTGACAACCAGCTATGAAGTCAATTATCCACGATCTAGCTCTGACAGCTAAGAGCTTCTTTTCTATGTTTGTTACTTATTGTCTCTAAACTTCCATTTTTCTAATTCACAAAACTTCCTTTAAGATATATGGTGACGTGGATGTTTTGGTTGCAGAACCTGTATAAATTCTCCCTGGCTTAAATCTCTTTCCTGTGATGATGTTCTTTACTTAGCCAGATAATCTCAGATCCCATTAATTAGCATTCAGTAGGGTTGACAATAATTTGGAAGAGTGTGGGAGTGTTGTAGGCCAGTTTTGATGCCAGTTAATGTGATAGTTCATGTTCAAGAGTGGAACAAAATGAAGCACTAGTCCATTTAACAACAGAAGAAAGTTTCCTAGTCATAACATGAAAAAAATTATCTTCAAGGATATACTAGTTCTTAAATAGATTACCTTCATACAGAAACTCATCTGATTAGCAGGACAGTATATTTTGACTGCTAGTGAATTATTCACCTAGGCCAAAGAAACTACATTCCTTGTAAGCAGTCCTATTTTATACATTTAGATGACAACACATCTATAGTTTTCTCTCTCTAAACCAATAAAGTCTAAGGGATAGCTTCCTTGTGTAGAAGAGGTGGACCACAAACTAACATAGTCTAGATGGCAGAGCTTCTAATAGATATTGCTCCTATCACAAGGGACATGTCAATCATTTACAACTTAGTGTGACGTAGGTTAATTGTTTACCCTAAAATCTAGTTAGTTAATCAGAGGCCCAAGAGAAGTAGAATTTCAATCGGGGAAAAAAGAAAAATTGGAATCATCAAATTTTCTAGAAACCAACATAAAAGTGATTTCAGAACCAATTATCTGCATAGTTAGCTCATATACTAAAAGTCAAAACTGACCCCAAATAATTTTTAAGATAAATATTAGGAGATACTATATAGTTAGTTCTAACATAATGTTGTGATATTGACTATGAAAAATGATAAATGATCTATTGCTATTGACTGTGAAAACAGTAAACAGATAGTAAAGCCATGATTCTGATTGTTTTTTATTTCTTTATTAAGTTTAATTAATGCAAAGTAATTGTTTTAAGTTGAGAGAGCTTAGTAAACCCTCAATCCAATAAAACTCAATTACTTTGCCAAAAATATAATTTAAAGAGCATCCACAGGCAATTACTTTGACTTAGTACAATCCCATTTAGATTCTAAATTCAGTTCATTACACATAATAGTTACTCAATTAATTTATGCTGAACTGAAAACATTATAAAAAGCACACTGAATTATGTACCAATAGAAAATATGAAATTGAATGATTTCAAAGCCATTTATAATTGAAACTAGAAAAACAAATAGATGTGAAATAAAAAAAATCTTCTGACATTCCTATAACTATTTCTATCTTTGATAAAAATGAACACATTTATGCTATTTAATGTGATAGATAAAAATAATAAAAATGGCACACAAGAAAAAAAGTATGGAAAAATTGTTGGCCTCTTGACATAAAAGAGAAATCTGTGTTTGGTGATATGATGCTAAAAGCTCAAGCATCAATTTTCAATATATCTGGATAAAGGGAGAGTTCCTTACAAGAAGAAAAAAATAATAAATATTATTTTCAGAAAACTCCAACTAAGAAAAGAGCATTAAACACCCATTTATCGTTTCTATAGAATTGTTAGGTGACTGGTTTATATTTGAATTAAAGGTAACCTTGATTAAAAAAAAGAAGAAGAAAATGAGCAATCAGAATTTCATGGATGATTCTCTATAGCAGACTATCTTTTCTTAATTACATACATGACTGCGAGTTCTGGAGAATATAAGATGTCTCTATGTTTACAGCTTGTAGAAAAGCAGGTGACTGTCAAAGAAGAAAAATATTGCAACCTTAAAGACTCTAAAATAACAAAGTATTTTCCATGTAAATTTAAAATAATATAAGGTTATATGATAGATGCAACTCTTCAGTACTCCTTTGGTTTTTCAAAATCAAATAAGACAAAGAATAGGAAGGCTTGCTTATTGAACTAGTTAACTATTAGTTGTTAAGGGACAGATCAATTCTCTGAGAATCTCCACAGTTGTGGATCATAACATCTGAAGGGCAGGGCAGCCTTTGCTGACACAGGTGTTGTGGACTGGGAATGAGATAAATTGCAGGCAGAGGGAAGAGGAGAGAGGTCAGACAATACAACAGCCTCTCAGCCAGGTCAGAGATCAGCAATTGTTTCTCAGTCTCCTTGTATCATCCTCTCACAAGAGGAGATCCATTCTGGGTTGGATCTCCAGCAGCCACTGTCAGGTGGCTCCCGTGTATTCCAACAGCTCCCATGTATTCCAACAATTAGTGGCAAGGATTCTTTCACAAAGTCCAAATGGCAGAATAGTTTCCTGTTAATGTTGGAGTTCCCAGATGTTCTAGTTTGTGGATGGCATTTTGCCATTTGCACTGAGACCCTGAATACCCTAAGGTATCTTTATTGAGATCCTGATCGTCTAAAAGATGTTAACCCAATAAGGGAGAACTAAATAGATAAAGAATGGATTTCTCCCAGATTATGAAGTTCAGAAGCAGCCTAGAATAAAGGGAATGGAGAATTGGCCTCTGAACCAAGAAGATTTAGTTCAGTTCCTGCCTCTATTACACTGATTGTGCTACCCTAGAAAAATCACTTAGCCTCTCACTACCCCTCCCAAAATAAGAGACTATAAAGTTACAAAGCTTGTGCTGACCTGTATGAGTGGAGGAAATCACTTCATTCATAGTTACCTATATCAGTGAGATCACCTGTCCAATCCAAAATTAAATATTGGAATTCTTTTAAAAGTATATTTTAACTACTTTAGAAAAACAACAAACTATATCCAGAATTACATAGGAAAAGGAAAGTAGATTGAATTTCATTTTGGAAACTGGGTAATTCCTTGGCTATTCCTTGATATCAAAGCACCTTTTTTTTAATCACCAGCATTCCTCTTATAATGCTACATATGGATGAATCACAAAAAGCCGCAATTAGTTGTGAGAGAACTGAATCATTTTACCAAGCAAGATTTGTGTACAAGACACAGTGAGAAAAACACTAATTAGTACTTGTGGAACTGGAATAGAACATAGCCAGCTATGGATCAAGCTGAGAGATAGCAGATGGACATAAAACCCAAATTTTTCCCTGACTCTATATGAATATGGATATGACAAATAGGACAAAACTCCAAGGAAGATAGTCAGAAAGTTTGGGTGATCCTTTGTAGAGGATTAGTGAAAAGACATGAACATACTTTGCCTGGGATGAGAAGACTTGTGCTTGTGATTTTGCCAATGGAAAGAGTATTCACCTTAATGAGATCATGGATCCAATGGGGCATGAAAGTATGTGGTGCCAAGGAAAGGTTCCTTTTAGCCAAGATCATGAGGATGTTGAGTTTTATGAAAGTCACATACAGTTTCTCTCTATAGATACATACATACAGTATCTATAAGCAGATATCCATGTTATGCAAACAACATGTACTACCTTGGTATAGAAGACAGCCTTATTTTTAGCTGTTTTACTAGAGCTTGACCTTTAGCATTTATTTCTTCATCAGCTACTGAGTCAATAAACACTTAAGTACATATTATGTTCCAGGAATTATACTAAAAGCTGGGGATACAAAGAAATTTAAAAGAAAGGCCTGCCTTTCTAGAAGCTCATAATTTAATGGGAGAGAAAACAAGAAACTGTGTAAAATGAGCTATATTTTTTAAAGTAGCATTTATTATATGTTATATTTATTATTATATTCAAATTGGAAATTGTTATTTATTATGCACAAATTATAAGGGAAAGGAAAACCACTAAAATTAAGAGGTATTAGGAAAGGCTTCCTGAAGAAGATGAGATTTTAGCTAATAATGGAAGGACATACAGAAGCCAAGGGGTAGATACAAGGAAGGAGAGCATGTCAGGCTTGATAGACATCCAATGAAAATGCTTAGAAGTGAAAGATAGAATTATTCATTCCAGGAACAGTAAGAAGGACAGAATTACTGAAATGTGGAGTATGTTGGTGAAGGGGAGGATGGAGGGGATGGAGGGCAGGCTATTAAAGGCTTTGAAAATCAAAGAGAAGATTTTATATATTTAATGCTAGAGGTGACTATCTGTTAAGTACTTTATATGAGATAAGCACTCTTCCATGATCTTAGAAAAGAAAATAATGGTCCAACCACAAATATGCAGCACTATGCAATCATTAGAGAGAATGAATAAGGGTTTGGAACAGAATCTATTATTCTTCCTTCATATAAAAGGATATAAAAAAGACAGCTATAGCGATCATCGATTCAGACAAAGCAATAGAAAAAAATGTTCTAATTTAAAGAGATAATCAAAGAAACTACTAACTCTGATCAGTGCAATAATCCAAAACAATGCCAAAAGGTACCTTCAGAGAGTGAATTTGTGTATTCTAAGTGCAAATTGAAGTATTATTTTCTCATTTTATTTTTCTTGCTTTTTTGTGGAATGGCTAATATGGAAATGTTTTGCTTGATATATATATATATGTATAGCTGATATCATATTGTTTACCTCTTCAGTGGGTGAGGGAGAGAATATGAGGGAGAGAGAGAATTTTGAATTCAGAATTTTAAAAACCTGCTCAAATAAGTTAATTATTTTAAATTGGAAAAAAATATAAGTTTCTGATGCTGTTTTTGTTAATAATATAGACAATGAGGTCTAGAAAATAGTACATGGGAGTTGGTATAATTCTACATCACTGCAGGATTTTGGGTGGATCACCATTTGTCATGTATGCTGTAGGGCAGAGATTCTTAACTTGTGGTCCAAAGACTTTTTTTATATTTTATTATGTATATTAATACATTTGCTTTCTTATATAATCCTATGTATTTATGCATTCAAAAACATGATTCTAGTGTCTCCATAGGCTTCTCTAACTTGGAGGGATTAAAAAATTAGTTAGGAATTTCTATTTAGAGAGAATTCCTAAATTCCTATCCATGTATTGATGGGACTAAATAACTTTTTCCTTTCTTTTCTTTTCTGAGATTCTATGAATTTGAATTCCCCTGTCCATCTGAACACTTTTAATAGAACAACATTCCTCCCTCTCCCAATCTCAAGTAGACCTACTGCTTGATTCTAGATGAATAGTTCTCTGTGAACTTGCTCTCACTCACCTGCCACCATGAACTCAGGCTATAGTGAAGAGCCCAGCCATCTGTTAAGTTTCACAGTACAAGGACATACATAGTGCATACATAGCAAATAAAAGCAAATAGAAGAAATGAATTGAGGCCATTCAGAGTAACATGCTCCTTTCCTTTTCTGGAGAAGTATGATTAGGGTAATAGAGGAGTAAAGACAGAGAAGGAGAAATGAGGGGGAAGGGAAATGCCTCTGATTTCATAGTTTATTATAGGGTCAAAGATGTTTCCTTTACTCCCTTCTAAGACAGGAAAAGAGCTCACATAGGTCTTAGGAAGCCTTAGAATCACCTTGGTCCATCCTAAAGTTTAGGTGGGTAGGGAGATAAATTTAGTAGTCTGATACATATGGGCTACCACTGACCCTCTTCTGGGAAACTCATTTTTCACTTCAGTAATAGGGTAGCCAGGACATAATCCTTTAACATAGTAAAGGATCTAGTTCCCCAAGTCTGTGAGAGGAATCTAATTTGTGCAGCTAAGTAAACATTGATTCCCCTTCTCCTCAAACTTGATTCCTTACTCTGCTTCCCTGCCTCCAATTCTCACCAACTCCTATAAGATCACTCCTCTTCTCCTCCTCTACCATTGCAATCAGTCACCTATTTCTGAATGGCTGGGCAAATGATTTGGCAACATTTTCCAGATAAAAGATATACTCAGAGATATTTTTGTTAATGCATATCCTGACACTTAGAGAAAACAATGAATAATTATAGTCCAAAGCATACGTTGTTATGAGAATTCACTAAGAAAAACCCCAAATCAAGATTGTAGGCTATTAGGTTTGCTATAGATCAGGAAGGGTGGGAGGTAAAGAGTAAGTTGTTGAGGCCTTTTTTGATCTGTCTCACATTATGTTTATCTTTAAATTACTACAGACAATGTCTATTCCAATTTTCATTTTGAGTGACTGACAAAAGCACGACATGCTTCGAGAGACAACAGGAGTCTCCATGCTTATTCCTCTTTGCAATCCATCAAGTTTATTCCTTTTTCCCATTTGTAAACAGATAGTTCTTAACAACTCATTCTGCAGCAGAGTTAAGTAGTAGTAACTGTTTAGCAAGTATTTATTTGCCAAAATGTCTCCCATATACTAGTCTTTCCTGTAATTTGACTCTCTCCCCCAAATATTTTGGCAAATGCATTCAGAAAACAAAAAGCTATATAAGCATATGCTTATAAAATGAAATAACATGCAATGTTATTGAGACGATTGCAGAATACCTCTTCAAATAAAAACCCACTAATACTTTTAAAAAGTATATACCTCCTTTATGTTACATTTAGAGGGATTACCTAAAATAGCTGTCCTGTTTTAACTTTTAAATTCCAGATATCAAGAAACCTCTAAAAACTTTTTGAAGAAAAGATACTGATAAAATGGAAATAATTAAAACATAGAAATAGAAATAATTAAGGCCCTATAGTAGCAAATATATGAAAAAAAGATTGGATGGAATTAACAATGTGGAGGTAAGAACAGTTAAAAGCAACCAAGCCTGCAAATATCTACTAAACATCAGTACTGCTGTTGCTCTAAGAAGGAAAATGGAGCAATTAAATTAATATCACCCAGAGGAAAACATAAACTTTTAGAGTAGATTTTCTAAAGGATCTTATTTAGACCAGTTCTCAGAGCATATTAGTGGAAGCTTGTGGCTGGAGACATTCAGAAACCAGTCAAGGTTGCAGGTAATATGGCATACTGTAAAAGGACAGAGTTAATCATTTATAGTATCATATATTTTCAGCCTCTAATATGTGTCCCTAATGAACACAATGAAATATTTAGGCTATTATTAATATAGATCTTTTGAGTATATCCTCTGTAGATAGAAGGACCTACTCAAAATCTAATCAAATCATTGAGACATGCAGAGGTGGGACAGGGAAAGCTATTTTATAAGTATTAATCAAATACACATTCAGGCCCAAAGTAGATATCTACTCACTGGTTTTATTCTAAGGTATCTTTTATTACAAAGAAAAGAGAGGTGAGGGCAGGGAGAATAGTAGAGGGACGGAGGGAGGAAAAAAGGGAGGAGGAAGGGAAGGAAAAAAAAGGAAGGAAGGAAGGAAGGAAGGAAAGAATGCTTGAGAAAGATTATAAAATTTATAGCTTAAAATATTGAAATCATTTAGTCATATTACCATTGAGAAGGAGAAATTGGAGATTGTAGAGTGGATATTATTTGCTCAGTCTCATAGGTAGCAAATAGCAAAGCTGAGAGTATAAATACATTTCAATTTCCACTGCCCCATGCTGCTTCAGGACCCATAATCATTTAATCATGATGTCCAGGAAAATCTGCTTTACTTTTCACAATGGGGAAAATCAAGGCTGAATTCAAGCCTGCTTTTATGAAAGTATTCTTTATTGCTCTCTTCAGGGACAGTTTCTATAATGCAATCAAACTGGACTACTCTGTTCTCCTCTACTCCACATTCTTTCTCCTGCGTCTGTGTGATCCTACAAACCATCTCTCCTTCCTCATCTCCAACTTTCAAAATTCTTATCTTCTGTCTAGTTTCAACCCAGTCATCACCTCCTCTATGAAGCTTGCCATGCTGTGAAGGTTGCATGTGATTAGTGTTCTCTTCTTCAAATTACCTCATATTTATCTATGTTCATATTGGAATCCAAGTAGAATATATGTGATTTGCTGCTAAGAATTACCTTGCTTTTGTCTTCATATTTCGTACCCTTCAGCACTATACCTTTGATATAGTGAGTGTTTAGTATATTAAATCCAATTGAATTGAATGAGCTTTACCTAAATGTGACATAACTATTCAAGGTCAATGTCTTTTCTTTCTTGTGCTCATAGTAATCTGTTGGAGACTTACACTATAATGGCTCTTGCAGCATAATAGGATTGTCTCTATATAGCCTGTCTAGACAGGGCAGGGTCCATGTCTGCGTATTTTCACTGCACAACAGCTATTACAGTCATGCACAAATAGGCTCTTAAATCCATAGTTTAGAAGATGATGTGGATGTTTCTAAGTATTGCAAACATTATTTACTAGATATTATAGACCAGAAGTTTTTGGAATGAAGCTTAGTATCTTGACATTAGCCCTGCACATTATCTTATTTGAACATTAAAAGCTACTTATAAAATTGTAAATAACTTAAATTAAAATTTTCTGTTTGTTAAATATTGCCTCTTTAATAAATTTATATGATGCATATATGTGTGTATGTGTGTGTGTATACCCATGTGTGTTTATAGAGTGGGAAATTTCACTCAACTTTTTACATAGAATAGGTACAAATCACTGCTCGACTTTATTATATGAAATAATGGTGATGTGGAATAATCACTAAATATGGAGCCGGAGAATCTCCAACTGTGGGGTGTAAGAATTTGAGGACCTGCACTGGAATCTCATCTGTGTTACCACCTGTGTGAATTTGGGCAAATTGCCATACTTCTGTGGACTTAAGTTTCCTCGGCTATAAAGTGAAAGTTTTATATTAAGTTATTTCTGAGATCCCTTCAAACTCCAAATTCCATTAGCCTATGAAATATAAAGCATTGGACGAATTGTTTTTATTTTTCCCAGACTTAGTAAGATAATATGTCTTTTTATTTTAAATATATTTTTATGATATCTTTTATTTTTTAACATCACCAGAATTTCCCTTATAAAAGGGAGTTTTTGTATTTGTTTGTTGTTGTTGTTGTTGTTGTTTTTCAAAAACAAGACAAAGAGGTAGGGGATAAAAGATATATCAATATCAGTACATATGTTGAAAAAAAATCTAATGTTTTATATCATGGCCCATATCCATGGCCCTTTATCCCTTTCCCCAACTCTCCAAAAATTGAAGTAAGTGGAAAACATCTTCTCATATCCTTTCTTTGGAGCAAGAGTATTCTTTATAATTCCTCAGAATTAATTTTTTATTGATTGTAGTTGTTTTTTTTCCATTTACATCAGTGGGTATCAAATTCAAATAGAAATGGCAGCCACTAAACCATAAGTAAGGATCCCTGAGAGACTGTTTATTGACCTAGAAAACCACATATTAATAGTACCTATGTTCTATTTTTATTTATTTTGCTAAATATTTCACAATTAAATTTTAATCAGGTTCAGGCTACATTTAGGAGTTTTACATGTTTAACACCTTTAATTTACATTGTTATAAGTCGTGCATATTGTTCTCCTAGCTCTAATTATTTCACTTTTCATCCCTTTGTATAAATATTATGTAATATTATAGTGCCAAAAACTATGGGGGAAATTCATTCCCTACCAGGTCATGATATAATGAAAAACAAATAGCATTTGTGATTCATTCTTAAGTATTTTCCCATGAAACATAAAATGAGACAATGGCCTTTAGTATATAAAAAGATCATCTTACTCCTTCTCTAGCATGTTAACCTGAGAATTAGACACCTCAGGGGATACTGTTCTGCCATTCCCTCACTGTGAGTAAGGATGAATCATTCATGTCAACCTTTCTGAGCATCATTTTCATGCTCTGTAATTTGAGAATTAATAGTAAAACACCTGCCTATCTTTATATAGACACTTCAGAAATCATTACTATGAATACTCAATACACTAATGTTAATTGAAAAGCCTTTATGACTTAATAGATGGCTTTGGCGAGTTGCTGGAGGTTTAGTCCAGTGTTTGGCACATAGTAGGTGCTTTAAAAGCTACTTACTCCTTTCCCCTTCCCAACAGAATTTATTCTGTTTGGCTAGCTGGGTGATGAGCTTCTCAAACTCAACTAGGGTAATACTTGAATTATATCTATAGTATAAACTCAGGACAATACTCATGGACTTTCTAGGCTAACAGCACTTGACTGAAATTGGCACAGCCTTTGAAAATATAGCATCATCTCTACCCCTCACTAAGGTATTAGCATTGTACTTAGTCCACTTGTCTATAGAAAAGATATTTTAATAATAAAACTTGGAGTTTCTCAGGGAAAAAATGTTTATCCTCAATATGCATAATTTTTTTTTTCCACAAGGGAGTTAGTTAAACAAATTTATTGTTAGGAGAGAAGGAAGGATGGGATGGATGCTTTACAAAGTAATGACCTATTATTCTAAGGAGAATAATGTGAAGAAGTGCCAGGGTATAATGTATAAGTCACTGAATTTATGAGGAAGATAAGTCAGGAGGGCCTGGATCCAGATCTTCACAGATACTTACTTACTAGCTGTTTGATCATAGACAAGTCCTCATCTATGCCATTAATGATATTATTGTCTTATTGGCCACCAAGGGGCCTTCCAACCCCCAATCTATGATCCTTCAAATTAAGTAGTAAAAACTGGTAACTTCTAATGAAAAGAATGAAATGAGTGGAAAAGATGGATGGATACATTTTTAAATTTCTAGAAGTGTCATTTTCTCATAGAGGCTCCTTTTTTAGTATTTTCTTGATATTATCATGTGTTAAATGACTGAGTAGAAACACAGAGGGAAAATATGGCATTTATAATCTGCTACTCATCAAATAGGTTTTATAAAACAGTCAAGTCAACAGAATAGGTCAGCTGTTAAATACTTGAGTCAGAGGTGTAAGGCGGTGTAACCTTATGGGAAGAAATTTCGACTTTAACAAGGTAGAAAAGAAGAAATAAGAAAACCACTTTTGGCCTTGTTATTATATATTGTATTTTTTAAACTCATTTTAAAAGTCCATTGAATGTTTCTACCTTAGCTGCCTTGGGGTAATCTTTTGTATTTTGCCCATTAAATAAACTTTAAAAAGGCTGACCTTGTTTTGTCCCATACTGTAATCTGATATACCTATCATCATCAGGGGACATCTGGGATTCATCTTATCTTTTCCACTGGCTAGTTGATTAACCAGAAATTGTTTTGAATTGGATTCATATATGGCATGACTCCATGGATTTTATGAATTATAGTGAGGGCAAATAAGAGGTCAGGTTTTGTTTTTGTGTTTTTTAAGAAGGAAGCTTTAACACTGGGATTAGGTGTTTTAAAATTATAGAGAAAGGAGTGCTGTTACTGGAATGGTCAGACTGGGGCACTTATAAGTACTTATTACTCTTTTAAATAAAGCAAATTTTCTTGAAGAGAAATATACTAATAGTATAGCCCAGTGTCCGAATGATTCTTTGGTGGTTGTCTACTGCTCTGTGTCCACTCCTAGCTTTCTCACTTGAGTGCATATCTAGAAAACTTAAAAAAACAGGACTTTGGGGAATCTTCTCTCCAGCCTCTGATATTCCATATATGACCTATCAAATTAATTTTTTTTTTCTGAGGGAGAAGGGAGGAAAGGTCATTAGAAAAGGGGAAAAAGACTTTTTAAATAAGTGCCTGAATATTTTATTCTTCATAAGGACAGTAAAATGAGTTCAGAATAGAAGCAAATTGCAGGATTTTAGTTGGAAGAAAGTTCAGGGATCATCAGGATCCTCCCACATATGACCAAGAATTCTACCTAATATACACCAGACCAGTAGCTTAGACATGCAGCTTTTAACTAAAGTCCTCCAGTGAGAGGAAACCCACTGCATCCTGAAGCAATACATTCCAAACGATGAGTAGAGTTAATCATATTAAGTCCACATTATCCTTGTTTTGTGGGGATCATGTTATTCTTCACACCAATCCTTAAGTAAGTAAATACTGAAGTATAATTATTTATCCCTATTGCTTATTATAGGCTCTCCACATACCTGGGATTGAGAGTAGAAATTTCACCTTCTGTTTGTTTTGCATAGTTCCATATCCCATATTCATTATTGGAAAACATCTCATGGCCAGAACAAAGGTCTAGTAGACACATGTATTGTAAACTGAAATGTGAAAGACATATAGGAAGCTATCCATAAAGCTTTTCCCAAACTGCTTGTGAGGCAATTTTTAAATACTTAAGTTCTATATCTGACTCTTTCTCTTCTTCCTCTTCTCCTTTCCTTCCCTCCCTTTTTCCTTCCTTTCTTCTTCTTTCCTTCTTTCTTTCCTCTTTCTTTTTAAAAGAGGAACAGGAAGTAAGGATGGAACTACCATGCTTTCCTTGAGTTTCCAGTTTGCAGCTGGGTGAATTAACCCAGCTGCATTTTGGGTTCATCGAGTGTCTTGAACTATATTTCAGATGTTTTGGGTCCAACAAAAGCTCCTTTAGCCAAGTCCTTCTTCCCTTAATTTTTAAACATGTGTATTTCAAGGGAAATTTGATTCATATGTTTCTGATTCATTTACACTTAAATCATCAAAATGTTATTTTGTAAGAGCTATTTGATGTCCAAGAAGCTTTCTGAACCTGTTTTATAAGCCTTCTTAAGTCTTTTTTTCTTAAAACAGGAAGTTGCATTTTGCCAAGTACAAATAAACTCAAACATTACAAAGGTTCGAGTTCAGTTTTAAACTCTGAACTCTAGGTTTTAAGTGCATTCTCAACTTAGCAAAACATATTTTCCCACCCTTGCAAAAACATGGACAGAAGAAAAGACAGTGGTATTACAAAGGAGAAAAGGTCTTCTCAGGCACTATGACCCTCAAAGTTCATAAAGCATGCAACAAGACATTCCCCAAACCACATGTGAGGTGCAAATGTGAATCTCTTTGCATACTGATCCTCTCTTAGACTTTCTCTCAAGCTGTTTTACTGCTTTTGTCACAAAAGTGAAAGTCTAAATGTATTAACATTTCAACTCTGTCATCTTTAGTATCCTGCAAAGTTGTTATATTTGAGCCATATTTATTTAATTTATTTTCAGATTCAAAGGAGTCAACAAATTCTGTGGAACAGTTTAAATAGATAAGGATTTCAGCTCCAGAAATACTATTTGGGAAAAGGGAGGCATTTCTGCCTCTCTCACACATACACACACGCACGCAGACATATACACTTATGTTTATGTGTGTTTTCATAAAGCTACAAAGTAGGATGGCTGAAGCAAACAGAAGGATCTGATTTGGCACTCTGAATTGCATTATGAGTCCAATGATTAAACCTGACTCTGCTCTCATAGGCAGAAGAATTTATAAAATGATCTCTACTATATACTATGTGGTCTCTTAGTTGTTTTTTTTTTCTTACTTCTTGGATGAAAAGCAAAATCAACTCCTTGCATCACCTTTTAGTTGGCTCATTGCCATTTCCAGATAATTGAGGCAAGAGTATTGAGGGGCTTGAAGTCTGCTTGATCCAAATAATTGCATGAATTCTCTTCTTTACCTCATATATTTAGACATGACCTCACCATCACTGTTGTATGGATAAGTAATAAAATGCCTTGTGAAATTTTAGAATGAAAAGTGGCTTGTAAATGCCAGACATTGATCTCGATATCATTATTAGCAATATCATAATTATAAAAACCACTGTCCTGTATTATTAGAGATCACGTAAGAACCAAGTATTCCAAATATTTCATTTAAACAATTTCAAAGCCATATGCAAAATCATTCAAGCTTCCCCACTCAATTTGTTTCCCAACTATGAATAATCTTCACATGATATTCTTTCTGTTCAGTACCTGTGCTTCAGTACTCTGGGTGCAGATGTAATACTTCAGGTATTCATGATTTCATTGGCATCAGTCCTCCTTCAGTTGGCCCACATCAAAACCCCTCTTTGCCTTAGTAGATGAATTAATAATTTGCTATGTCTGAAAAAATTTATCATGTGGTGATGAACTTAGCTGGCCTGATCCTCAGGTGACAGACAGATTCCATTGCAGAACCTATATTTGAAGACTTTCCAGCTTGATAGCTTTTGTCATAGCATGTATTTCACTGGCATAGCCATCAGTTTTAGATTTATTCCTCACTAAAGCACTGTAGGAGAATATGAAAAGCACATATAAACATCAAAAACAAAAGATCTTTGAAACTATAAGCTTGTTTTGCTTAAAAGGGACATCAGCTACTTGATAAATAGTAAAATTTACAAAAGGCATGAGTTTTCTTTAAAATAAGCAGATTTTGCATGCTAGGAGTTGTCATTTAAATTCAAAGTAAATTTTGGGAAAAAGGAAACCCCATATACTAGAGCTCTCAGAATGACAGTTTCTTTATTATCATAGATCTAGAGGAAAGTAAAACTTCAAAGACTGTCTACTCCAATTCATTCTTTCTTTGTTTGTTTGCCATTCTTTTTTTTTTTTCTTACTCCCCTGCCTTCATCACTGTTTCTTTACAATGACTCCTTTTTACCCACTGCCCTAATAGAAGTTTACTATGGAATAAAGAAGCTATCTAAACAAAGCAAACCAACACATTGGCTTTGTCTAATAATTTATGACTCAGTCTGTATCTAATAGTCTACTCACTCTCTGCTTAGTAAAAGGAAGCATATTTCAACATTAGTTATCAGAATTTCTTTGCTGTCAAGATAGTAATTCTCTCCCAGTACTACTCCCTAAATTATTTTCATAAATTTATGATCCTACTATTTCTATGATTTTTTTAACTTTCTGTCAATTAAGTCAGTGAGTGAATTTCAGATTTCCTAGGATGTCACTTAAGTGTTAGGCACATCTTTGTCTTCTCTAATCAGTGTTACAAAAGAATGCTAAAGCAAAAGAGCTTATCTTTCCCCACTCTTTCTTCTTTGATTGCCCAAACATAGGATCTCTAACACCCTTTAGTCACTTCCCTTAAAAAAAAATTCTGGACTAAAATACTAAAAAAGAATATTTTCATACACAAAATAGAGCAAATATAGATAGATAGATAGATAGATAGATAGATAGATAGATAGATAGATAAATAGATAGATATAGTATTCCATCTTAATTTTTTTTAATTCTCAATTCCAAATTCTCTCCACCACATTACCCCCTCCTTTAACCATTGAGAAGTCACAAAAGATGATATTCATTATACATATGAAGTCATGCAAAACAGTTCCATAGTGTTCATGTTTCTTAAAAAAAAATAAGAAAAAGGTAATACAGAAATAAAAATATGCCTCATTCTGCATTGAGGCCATTAGTTCTTTTCTGGAGGTGGAAAGCATTTTTCATCATGAGTCCTTTGGAATTGTCATGAGTCATTGAATTAATCAGAATAACTAAGTCTTTCACAATTAATTATCTTTAAACTATATACAATAATCTCCTAGTTCTGCTTACTTCACTCTGTATCAGTTCACGTAAGTCTTTCAAGGTTTTTCTAAATGATCCTCTGTCATTTTTTACAATATGATTTCATCACAATCATCCATCCATTTCCCCAATTCTTTGGCTCCAAAATACAAGTTGCCCCAAATATTTTTCTATGATGAATCCTTTTTCTTTGATCTCTTAAGGTATAGATTTAAGGGCAACATTTCTGGTAAAAGGCTATATGTAGGTTTTCTGCACTGGCAAATTGAACTAATCTAACATAAATTCTTCTGTTTTTATTTAACTTCCAAAGTATCCTTTGAAGACATTAAATTTATAAAGTGAAACTTTTTTTTTCCTCCCTCTATTAGAATACTAACACTACATTATCATATTCCTCCCGATTGCCCAAATAAACGTATTTGCCCAGATTTCTCTAGACTCTTGTAGTCTAGTTCCATTAAAAGTTCATTACTCTCCAAATCCCACCCCCCTTCAAGAATTATTCTGATTTGTAGATTATTATTCTTGGTTTTCAGTCTTGTGTTAAAAAATATATTCCTAGATCTTTTTGTGTTTTTAGTAGGAGCTTCAAACTCTTGTGATCCTGATTATACTTCCTTAATATTTGAACTGCTTCTGCATGTTTGCAGTATATTTTCTTTGATGTAGAACCATCAGATTTTAACTGTGTCTTTGCTGGAAAATTTCCTTCCCCCCCCCCCCCCCCCCGAGGCTGGAGTTAAGTGACTTGCCCAGGGTCACTCAGCTAGGAAGTGTTAAGTGTCTGAGGTCAGATTTGAACTCCGTTCTCTTGAATTCAGGGTTGGTGCTCTATCCACTGTGCCACCTAGCTGCCCCCTGCTAGAACATTTCCATTCTGGTTCATTCATTTTGGTAGGTGACTGGGGGCATTATTTCTATCTTTGCTTTGCCTTTGGTTCTAATAGATTTGACCAGATTGCATTCGTTTCTTAAATGTAATATCTAAGTCTTTTTATTATGGCTTTCAAGGGATTATTCTAAATGTATAAATACATTCTCCTTTATCTGTTTCCCAAGTTTGTTTTTTTTTTCCAATTTTTTGATTTTGTTATGAAATTTCTTACTATCTCATGAATTCACTGAGTTTTCTTTGGCCTATTATAATTTTCAGAGATTTCCTTTTTTGGGGCAAAATTTACCAGCTAATGAGTTTAAGGTCATATTTGAACTCAGATCTTCCTGACTATATAGGCCCAGTATTCTATCTACTGTATCTTCTAGCTAACCAGATTTCATTAATGGCTCAAACTTCCAAAAAATGATATAGAAAAAAATATATATAAGATTCTCATGGAGAAGGATTATTATCAATCACCAGCACAAATGTTCATTGGTTGTTGGTCCAAGTTTAATGGGTTCAGCAGTTGAGTATGGTATAAGAAACAGATTTTTAACCCAAAGAGTCACCCCCAACTGTTATGAGCTGCCTTAGGAAGTAGCTAGTGCCCCTTTAAAATGATGGCTTGACACTTGTCAAGGATGCTTGTGAAGAGGATGGTCTATTTTATGTATGAATTAACAAGAAAACTTATGAGGACTTCTAATCCTGATATGTGAAATTGATATAAAGCTGCCTAGGGCAATTAGGTGGTATAGTAATTAAACTATCAGGTCTAGAGTAACAAGACTCATCTTTGTGAGTTCAAATCTGACCTCAGGCACTTACTACTTATGTGACCCAGCAAAGTCATTTAATATAATTTGCCTCAGTTTTCTCATCTGCAAAATGAGCTGGAGAAGGAAATAGTGCTTTGCCAAAAACAAACAAAAACAAAACACCTAAATGTGGATACAATGAGTCAAATGTGACTGAACTGAACAACAGAAAATCAGAAGTGTTGCAGAATTGAGAAACCAAATGGCCAATTGCATTCAGCAAATATTTATTGAGTACCTACTATATCTAAGGCTCTGTGTTATGCTCTGATGCTACAAAAATTATACATATATATGCATATATACTTATATATAATATGTATGTTTTTATATTTTAATCACATATATTTGTCCTTAAAAAAGCTTACATTGCATAAGCATACACACATACTAGAAAAAAGTTAATTTCCAGAATCATTGCTAGTCTTTTCCAAGAACTGAATAATCATATCATCTCTCTCATGAGAATGGGAATGTGCAATCTGTATTGACCAGTGAACTTGTTTTGTTCTATTAGTACTTTATAAAGGCCAAACAGCTGCAACATTTTTATAAGAACAAGGATGACCCCATATTTACTAGTCTGGAATGTATCCTAACCCTCTGCTCTTCTCCTTACCTCTCCAGGACTGTCCTCCAGAAGCAGGAGATTTTCGGGCTCAGCAGTGCTCTGCTCATAATGATGTCAAATATCACGGCCAATTTTATGAATGGCTACCTGTGTCAAATGACCCCGACAACCCATGTTCTCTGAAGTGCCAGGCCAAAGGGACCAGCCTTATTGTTGAATTAGCCCCTAAAGTTTTAGATGGTACACGATGCTACACAGAATCACTGGACATGTGTATTAGTGGTTTATGTCAGGTAAGTACTGAGTAATTCATTATATCTATAACACTATTTTTGCCCGTGGGTTTATGGAAACTCCCATATATTCCTCTCTAATTTAATTAGTCTTTGTCTTATCCAATGTTTCCCACTTTGAAAATTCAATTACTTTTTGGCTGAGGAATTGAAAGATAAAAGTGTTATAAGAAACTCTCTAGAAGTTACTCCCTATAAATTCCTTAATTTTTATCTGAAAATAAGAAAATAAAATATTGAATATTTCATTTAAATACTTATTTTTAGTTCTTAGCTTCTTGTTTGTTCATGTTGCTGTCGTCTTTGTTTGTTTGTTTTATTCATCTTCCCCAACATCTAATCCACTTTTTTATAGCAAAGAAAAAAAGCTAATGAAAATGAACCAACAGCACATGCTAAGTCTTTCCCATACCCAGAATCATGGAAGACCATCCAGGAGAACAAAACATTTTTTCATCTGTTCTCTGAAACCAAGAACAAACATTGCGCTGCATCTGACTTTGACTGTTTCTTTCACATTAGAATCATAAAAGCATAGATATTGAACTGGAAGTGACCTGAGAAGTCAGCTAGCCCAGTCTCTTTATTTTGTAGATGAGAAAACTCAGACCCATAGAGATTAAGTGACTTGTCCAATATTTACTAGATCCAATAGAGTAGTAGATCCAAGATCTGGGTCTTAGTCTCCTGGCCACACTTTGACATCCCACACTGCCTGATAATCTTCGGATGCTTCTATTTTCATTCATTCATAATACAAATATTTTCTCTGTTCCTCTGAAATCTTTTTATTGTTTTGTCACAGCAAAATAATTACAATGCAATATTTCATTCAAAAATCACAATGTTTGATTTATTCAGACAGTTCCCAGTCTGTTAGCACTTATTTTGTTTCCAATTCACTGATACCATATAAGGTGCAACTATGAATATCTTCATGTACTTGATACTTTTCACTCTATTTTTGATGACAACAGGACATATATATCCAATAATGATTAAAGAGAATAATTAGTTTAGTTCTTTTCTCATTGAATTAAAAAATATTTTCAAGAATGGTTAGACCAGAACACATTTTTTCCTAATAATATATTAATATACCTACCTTTTCCCAGCCCCTGCAACATTTGCTATTTCTTTTTTTCTTCTTTTTTATTAAAGCTTTTTATTTTCAGAACATATACATAGATAATTTTCAGCATTCACTCTTGCAAAACCTTGTCTTCCTAATATTTCCTTCCCTTCCCTTCCCTTCACCCTCTCGCCTAGACAGCAAGTAATCCAAAATATGTTAAACATGTGCAGTTCTTCTATACATATTTCCACAATTATCATGATGCATAAGAAAAATCAGATCAAAAAGGAAAAAATGATAAAGAAAACAACATGCAAGCAAGCAACAACAAAAAGAGTGAAAATACTATGTTGTGAGCCATATTCAGTTCCCACAGTCTTCTCTCTGGATGTTTTGTTCTTGTTTTGGGTTTTTTTTTTTTCATTTTTGTTTTTGTTTTTTTAATGTTTTATTCATTTATATGAAGCAATTGGGGTTAAAATGACTTGCCTAAGATTACACAACTAGTAAGTGTTGTGTCTGAGGCTATTTGAATTCAGGTCCTCCTGACTTCAGGGCCCATGCTCCATCTACTGGACCATCCATCTGTCTCTGCTATTTCTTTCTTTTATCATTTTTTACAACTTTATGAGTATGAGATGAAAATTATTTACTGTTACTTTAATTTGTATTTTTCTTATTAGTAATAATTTGGAAGATTTAGTTTATGTGTTTTTCATCTTTCAAAACTTTTGAACATTCATATGTTGGACAACATTTCTTAGTCTTATATCTTTGTAACAATTTATTGTATATTATAGAATTTTATCAGAAACATTTGATGCAGAGATGTTTTCCTACTTGGCAGCTTCTCTTTCTGCATTGATCTAATATCTGTAAAAGCATTTTTTAAATTACCTAAGTAGACCTGTCTATTTTATTTTTTATAACCACTTTGTCCCTCATCTTTTACTTTCCATAGCTATAAAAGGAATCCCCTATCCTATGGTTAGTCAATAATACCTTCTGTGTAATATGTAGTTGGTTGTATCCTTTATAGGAAAAGTAGCTTCAGATATTCCAACAAGAAATCTGTATAATGTAAAAGTGAGAAATTGCAGTTAAACTTTCCATATGGAGAGAAAATGAAGAGCATCTGTAGCATATTAGGTGGGTTTCCTGTGGCAATGTCATGGGATGATATGGATGAGAATCATTCAGACTAGGCAATGATTTCTGGATTACAATCTGCTTTTGTCGAATGTCATCTCCACATTGGTGGGCTCACAGATACCCTCAAGGTTTGGAATATTTGTGGTTTAAAATAATTGTGACAAAAGAAACTTTAAAAATTTGGAGGACATCTTCTACAACTAAGTTGACTCTAGCACATCTAAATATACTTCAATAGAATATTTTTAATGTACCATTTACACATAACAGACATAATCATGTCCAGAGAAACTGAGAAAATAGGCATTAATATCATCATGATTTTGATAAAACAAAATATTCCCTGTCTTCTTTACAGTAAAATTGTTGCATTATATTATTATTGTGATTGCATAGAGAATATATTGATACTAACTGGAAATTTCTTATTACCTCCTGAAGGGTTTTTAGAACATCTTCAAAATATTTACATATCCTTTAACAATTAGCTTATGACTTTTATCCTTAGAAGTAGCATGATTTACTAAACTAGATAAGTGTCCATTTCTTTTTATTTTAAAGCTAAATTTAACACAAAGTTATAAACACATATCTTTTCTTAAAATCTTCAACAACTTTTACAAAAGTAGAAACTGACCAAACATGGTTAAGTGATTTGCCAAGGATCACTCAGCTAGTGTCTGAGGTCAGATTTTAATTCAGGTCTTCCCAATTTCAAGTTTGGCAGTTTATCCACTGCATCACCTAACTGCCTCTTGTATAATGAATTGGTTTATGGAATTTCCTGAGGCACTAAGAAAATTGGTACTAGGTTCATAAATCAGTAGGTACTATAAGGAAGACTTAAAGCCATGTCTTCCTGTTGTTGAGATTGATGCTTTATCTCCTATAAAATGCTAACTTTCTATTAGGGATTTAGAGTTTTTATTTCTGAATATTGCTAGTCAGTTTTGTTTAAATTAAGACAGTGAACTGTTAGCATCATGCTATAGTGTGCACATTCTAAATTCTGTATAGTCAAATAGAACAAACATCTCTTAAGCACCTACTATTTATAATTCAATCTATGATAAATATGTTGTGAAACACTGGCAAGTGTAAATATCAGAATAGCTCATTAATTAAAATTAATAAATTATAAAATTTTAATGTAAACTGTCCATTACATATTAATGAATAAATTTTAAAAATTACTAAACTCTCACTGTGTATTAATCAATGTATTAAGCACCAAAGGACAAACATTTAAAAAAAAAATTTTTTTAAGGAAGAGAGACTTTATCCTCACAGAAGGCTTCTCATTTCTCACAGTATTCCATCACTCCCCCTGTTTCAAGAAGAAAAAAGAAAACTGCCTTTTCCTGGGTTAGTTACAATCTCAAATGATCCTCCGATTAGAATAACAGATGCTGATTCCTCCTTTGGGCATTCTTCTAAATTATATTCTAGTTTTTCTGGGAAGACTGACATCCATATTTAGAAATAAATCTATTCTGATACTTTAAGGATTTTGGATGTTACTAGTGTGAACTCTCCCTCCATCAATGGAGATCACAACTCTTTCCATGCTTGAGTAGATACTTTCAGGATTCACTGTGTGTGAAAATCTCTGATATTTGTGGCCAACATTTTGATAATCAACCTCTTTGACACCGTTGGTTCTTAGACAGAAAACACAAAGCCCTTTGGCAGCCCCAGACTGGAAGCTGGTTCAAAAATAAATACTTTTGCAAAATTACTTTTGGCATCTCTGTTCCTCAGGAAGGAACTTCAAGCTAAAGTTTGGTATATTTTGACTGCATATTTCTTTTAGTTTTGATATAGTTCCCTCTTTTCTGGTTGAAATGCTATAAGAGCCTACCATATGAAGAAATCTAGAGAGAAACAGGCAAAAAAAAATTTAATTACTACATAAAATGCTTTATGCTTTTAGGAGAGGAAGCAAGTCACTCTGACTGGTTCCCTTCTCCCTGTGACTTTGTTTTTCAATCTTAAAATCATGGGTCACACTTTTAGAATTGGGAGGGGTCATTGAGTCCAATCCCTTCACTTTACAGATAAGGTAATAGCCTCAGAGAGTTTAAATGATTTGCCTGGGGTTATCCAGCTAGCTTCACTGTAGCTTAAAGAGTGTTCACAGTAATACAGCAAATTTGAAATCATTATATTTAGAATCTTAAATTTAGACGGACCTTCAGTAAGTCAGAGAGCCAAGACATAAACAGGAGGAGGGAAGGAGAGGCAGTTTCAGCTGCCTTTCCAGGGGACAAAGCCAGATAGTGAGGAAACAGCCCAAAAGCCCAGAAGGGACCCAGAAGCCAGGTTTTTAGCCTTCTTTTTAACCCTTTCAGACAGAAGAGATTACAAAGAAAACAAGTACTCTTCCCCACCCTGTGCCCCACCTCCTCCACCCATCCACCCAAACTCCTAGACCCAAACTCAAATTAGGGTCTGTAATCCTGAGGAGGAAGAAGAATCAAGCTCCCTGCAGCAGACTCCCTGGGTCAGAGCTCTAAAATTCAAGCACGGGGTCCAGAGAGAAACTCCCCAGTTACTGACTCCCTTACCCAAGGTCAGTGGCCCAGGGGCCAGGCTCTGACTTCCCTCAGCTGTCACCTCAAAGTTTCCTGTCCAAACCCTACCTCAAGCATAAAGCCACACTATCACAGAGTGCAAACAACTCATATTCTTAATTCTGTGTTTTGTTATTTGCTACTTAAAGATATCAATTTTGCTTGACACTTAATTCTAACTTAGGACCAATTTTGCCCTCTCTGATCTTGGTTTCTTCATTAGCAAAATGAGGAACACAATTGCATTAGATAATTTCAAAGGTCCCAGTTCTAAATCCTTTTAAGGTGCATCTCATGCTGCAATATTATGTTGTCATTCTTTCCATCTTTATATCACATCTTTCTTTGGCCAATTAATTTTGTTCTACCATTAACTAAATTGTGCCCTAGAGAAATGCTATAATGAGCCTTAATAAGATTTTTTTTTCTTACAAATGTATATTTATGTGGCCTTGCCTAAGCTGTATCATTACAGACTGCAAAATAAATGTGTATTCTAAATTTGAAATTTAAAATAGTAAAAACTGAAAGTGTTGCAAGTGACTGGGATAGTTTTAACTTCAGATAAAAAAAGTTTTTGAAATAATAATTTTTTAAAATTTTGATTACTATTTATAAAATTTGAGGACAATATACATTACAAACTAGAAACTGATACTTCTCTCTCAAGGCTAAAAGGTAATTTATCTTATCTAACTGTTATCTTTTAACAATTTCTAGCATAGAGTATTTAATAACATTTATTACCATTTCAATTGCTTTACAAAATGTGTCAGGATTTTTTATATGTCAGTAGAATGTAATTTTCTTTTTTCTTTTTTCTTTTCTTTTTCTTTTTTTTTTTTTTTTTTTTTTTTTTAATGAGTTGCTATATGATTCCATGGATCAGACATTAGGCATTGAGTCAGGAAGATTTGAGTTCATATTGATCCTCGGATACCAACTGTGTGATGTTGGGTAAATCCCTTAACATCTGTTTCCTTCAATTTTCTTATCTGTAAAATGAGAATAACAACAGCATCTACCTCCTAGGATTGTTGTGAAGATTAAATGAGATAATATTTATAAAACGTTTAGCACAGTTCCTTGGCACATAGTAGGTACTATATATGTGTTAGCTAGTTGTTTTTGTAGCCCTAGGACCTAGCACATTGCCTGGTACAATTTAAGTGATTGAATTCTTCTTCATTGATTTTGATGATAAAATAATAATTTTTATATCCATGCCTTAGATAATTTTGTCTTAATAATAATAGCTTTTATATGGCCCTTTAAGGTTTGAAAAACACACACATATATATCTATATAAAAATGTGAGTGTTATATATAGTTCCATATATATGTAGTTATAAAGTATATGTCTATGTATGTATGTGTATATATATATATATATATATATATCTCACACTACTCCCAAACTCAAGTGATCTATCAGCCTCAGTCTCCCCTAATAGCAGGAACAACAGGCAGGCACAACTGTAACATCTTGCCCACTATCCTTATCTTGCTTTGCTTTACTATGGGTTTCCTCCTTGAGTTTCTTTTCTCAGTTTCTATTTTACAATCATTCTGTGGCTTCTTAGAGCTTTTCTCTCTTGCTTAGTTATCTTTGTAATAATTCTTCTCTACAATCTCTAGGAAGAATTTGTTCTACTTCAATTTCTTTAATTTCTTCCAAATTTGATCAAATTTCTCCTCACATCAATTTCTGACCTACTCCACAAATCCAAATTCCTCCAACTTAATTACACAATTTCCTTCTCTTTCTTATTTGCCTTAAGTTCTTTATTCTCTTCTTGTCCCTTCTCTCATGGAAACTTGCCCTTTCTTATCCTCCTCTAATTTCTACTGTTATCTATAGAAATGATGTCACATGTAGTTTAATTAAATAAATTATCATTTTCTTAAAACAAATACAACTATTGAATCACCTTTTCATGTAGGGCACTTGAATATTCTGAGCTATTTTTTCAGAGAAATATTATTTAATTGGTTATTTTCACCCCAGTTCTTTTAGTTCCCAATTACATTTAGCTTAGTTGCTGCCAGCTAGATCCTAGGGTGTTCATATCACCAAATGATCACCTAGTTCAGCGTTTCACAAACCACCATCCATATGTAAGCCTGAAACACTCCAAGTTTTATTGTTGTAGTGGTGGTTGTTGTTGTTCAATGGATCTTAGATTGTTTGCTAATTAGGCATCAAAATTATGACTTTTAGAGAATTTTGCTACATGATTCTAATAGAGTTTTATTTAAAATAAAGGATTCTACCAATATAGAAAGACTCCAGAACCACTGATCTAGTACAATGTCTTCATTTTATTGATAAAAAACTGAGTTTATACAAACCAAAGAATTTATCCAGGGCCACATAGTTCTGATTCTAGAATTTAAGCTTCCTTAAACCTAATAGGATGCTAAACTTTCTACCAAAGAACACTGCCTTTCACAATCCTGCTTACACAGACTGTCTCAAGGGCATCTCACCCATGTACATCATCTATAGTCACCTTCACCTCCTTCCCCTAGACCACTTGAGGTTTGTATTGGTTGTTTTTACTATCTTCCGAATATAGATAAAATATCATCTCATTCTTGCTCTTTCCCATTAGCATGGACATTTGAGTTGACTTAATTTGATTTTAAAGATACCAGATCCCTTCCTAGAGTCTGTGTAAATATCACTTTAGTACATTGGAACATCATTATTATGCCATTCTTAAGGCTCAGACCACAGGGTCACCCCATAGGAGAGGCCACCTTTTAATAGATTCTTTCTAATGCTTCAGTAACTAAAACTTCTGGGATGTATTCCAATTTGAGCCTGCCTTATACACAATTTCCCTCGAGAGTGTTCTGTTACTGAACTTGAGTTAGGACTTTGTCTAGAATAGTGTTGGTCTAAATTGAAAATATGCTAGTTTTCTTAATAATGTAAGTAACAGGATTCTTAATTCATCCTATAGAAAAAGCAATATCATAGTCTATTGCTATGTTCTGTGACACTAATGAGTACTTTTACTTGATCCAAATTAATTAAATATTGATGAAACTCTAGTGATTTGCTCTATCTTTTTAGAATTAATCCAAATACAAACGAACTCCAAATAGTTTCTTCCCCTAAAATGAGATGTCTGCAAAAGAAAAAGAAATATATGAATAGACACACACACACACACACACACACACACACACACACACACACACACACACACATTACAGACTACACTTATATTTTAACAAGCCAGTGATGACAAAAAAAAAAAATGTATCTTTTGAGCCAAGATGGTAAGTCATTTAGCTGGCATTTGACCATTTAGTGTTGTGACTTTGAATAGAGGAAGAGCACTGGATTGGAGCCAAAAGACTCCAAAAGCTATATGCCCCTATCAGATCACTTTAACCTTTCTGGTCCTCAGTCTTTTCATCTGTAAAATGGGGGATAATAAAACTCACACTCCCTACCTTACATACTCATAGTAAGAAAATAACTTTATAAACCTTAAAACACTTCAGAAATGAGAGTTTTTATTTTGCCCCCATTGACATGGGTCTTTATCCTCATTCCCTTGTTTTTTTATGTATACATGTATTATCTCCTGATGAGTGCCTAAAATCACAGTCCCTTTACAGCAAGGATCATATTTTATTTAAATTCCATACCCTGCTGTTAACTGTACCATGTGATAAAGAGGAAAGAGCATTTCACAGGAGTCAAAAGACCTGGAATCCTAGCTCTGCTGTTTATAATTGATATGACCTTAAGCAAACCCTTTCACATGTGTCTGAGCTCCGATTTCCTTCCCTATAAAATAAAGAGGTAGACCTTAAGGTCCTGTCCAGCACTAAATCAATGAACTAGCTCTACTTATTCCTTTGAAGGAGAGCAAGAATTTGAGGAAGCATATCTTTGGTATGTGGTGCTTGATCATTTGCAATTGCTACTAAGTGTTCCCCTCCAGACCCCCTTGAAAAATGAGCCCTTCCTTCCCAGTGATTTCAGTCACATAAACCCATCGTCCAAAAATTAGTCTTTTGCTCTTGACTCACTTTTGTTCTCATACCCTCCAGGAAATGAAACATGAGATTAGTGATGTCACCTAACTTTCGAACTAGGGTGGGTGGGTGGTGGGGAAGCTTCCTTTCCTAGTCCCCCCCCCCCCCACCTTTTTAATACCTGTTCCTTCAGATTGGAGAGAGTAAAGCTTTGGCTATTCTACTTTGGGGTACCCTTTGAGGAGCCTAAGTTTTATAATGCAATCTTTTTACAATGAAACACAATCTTTAAAGGGAGATCCAGAAAATATAGAAGAAGAATCAAACAGGTAACAGCAGTAAGAATTGAGAGATTCTGGCAGAGTGTCTTATAGATGAAGCCTTTTTTCATTCCTTGTTATATGAGTACTCTTCTTCTTAAAATAATTTTAATTTGATGTATTTTCCCCAAGGCAGTCAATTCCCAATCATGTTCCTCTAAGCCACTGCCAGCAGATCCTAGTGGTCTCTTTGTCTTTGCAGAGGAGAATGCTTAAGTTACAAGTGAAATTAATGACCATCGAGATCAATGCTCTCCTTTTACTGATGAAAAGAAATATGATATTTAGACAAGTCAAATAACTTCTCTATGCCATGGATCCACTTAGTGGCAGAGTTTGCGTATGCTTTGTTCATATTTTGTATTTATCTAACTTGAATGTGTTCTACTACCACAGCAGAAGGTAAGGAAGCTTCTTGAACACAGGGACTATTTTATGCTTGTCATCATTTTCATGTCACCAGTGCCTAACATAATACTTCACAAATGGCACATGATTAATAAATATTTGTTCAATTGATTTGAATTGAACTGAGTGAGAACAGGAGCCAGTAAACCAACATGGCATCTTCACATTTAAGTTCTGGATTGGCTTCTCAGTAGTTCCATTTCCCAATTCCCAAGCATAGCATTTATTCTCAGAGGCTGTACCTTATCAGCATCCCACACAGTCTTCCCTATTTGCATCAAAGGTGAGTTTTAAACTTCACCATCTAAGTCCTGAGTGGGACCTCACAGGGCATTTAGGCTCACCCATGTGTCACAAACAAGAGAATCTCCCGGTCAGCATCCTGAATAAGTAAACGGTTATCCCCACTCTATTTGAGGGGATACCAATAATGGATAATTCACTATGCAATTGACAATCCATTCTAATTCTGAATGGATTCAATCATTTGGAAGCCATTACTTATTTTGAGCAAAAATCTCCTCTTCTGCAATTTTACTTATTCCTGCTGGCTCTCTTCTATTTTCTAGGGCCAAGAAGAACATGTCTCAATTCTTCTTCCATGTGATAAACTTATACAATTTTTTAATTCAGATGAAATCTCCTCCTAAGTCTTTTATCCAAATTAAAAATCTCCACTTGTTCTAGCTGATCCCTGTAGGGCCACTCCCCATGGCCCTTGCTATCCTGCTCCTCCCTCTTTGGATACACTTGAGGTTGTCAATACTCCTCAAATGTTGTACTCAGAACTAATGTAGTCTGAGCCAAGCAGAGAAAATACAAGCCTGTGACCATCTATCTTCACAGCCCTAAGCCTGTTTTAATGCAATCTAAGATGGCAGTTGATTTTTTGACTGCCTGAAAATATCTTTGACTTATATTGAGCATGTAATCCATGACAACCCCAAGAGCTTCTTCCTACAAGCTAGATATTTGTCCATCTGCATTATACCCAAAAAGTATTTGTTCATTGTTTGGTTTGTTTGTTTGTTTGTTTTTTTAACTCAACTACAAGGTATTTGTTTCTATTAATTTTCCCATTACTGAATTTATTCTAACCTGTTAATATCCTTTCAACTCCTCATTCTATCCCTGGTGATAACAGAAAGATCTAGAAATTTATTTCTAACTTTCTCAATCTGAAAATTTCACTATGACTCAAGGGACACTAAGGGCCCCATAACCTTTATTATCAGGCATCCATCAATGAGGAATAGCTCACTTTATTCCACAGCATTTTAGAAACTGTAGCCAAAGTCTCTATGCTCTTTACAAAATGGTTCCCAGTGGAAACATCAAGTAAAATTAGAATTTGATATTATCTTTGTACTTAAGTGATGTTTTAGGGATCCAGCACTCTCCACAATTACTGTGGATATCAAAAGTTGGCATTTATAGGTTTTTTTATGTAAAATCTCAGTCTTCCAAGAAATTTGATATGCAAGGTTTCAAGCCATCAGTAACTTCAAAAGATTTGAAATGTTGCCATCAAAAGAAAAGTGATCATGTTCATTTTTAAATAGGCATATTAGAATTAGGTAAAAACCTTTTGAAATATGGAGTCTTGAGACACTATGATTACAAATTATTTTTAAAGGAAAACTGAAGTATTACAGGCAATTAGTCAGCAATGTACAATGACTAGTTGGAATATTTCCAAGAAAATATTGAGCTAAATAAAAAAATATTAAAAAAAATTAATCTTAAAGCTACTTTAATTGTTAAAACATTTTTTAACCTTTAAAAAAAAAAAAGGCATCAAGTACCTTCCTTCTTTGCAGCAATGAACCTAATTTCTCCCAGGGTTGTAAATTAGCACATACTTACTGGCCAAAGACTACAGAAGTAAAAGACTGCCAGGCTAAACAGTATCAGGCAAGGTGCCTAAAAGTGTTGTAATGAAGGCTGCCTGCCCTTTTTGTCACCTCTTTGGTTAGACTTTCTGGAGAATTTGTATTTTTAGGGAAGAATAAAATGTTTCTCCTGTAGGTTGATCCTGAAGGAAATGAATGAATAGGGTTAACAGCTAAGAGGGTCATTGTCACTTGTGAGAAGAAGGGATTGCCTTTGTCACCATAAAATTAATCACCATAGAAAATAACTCTATGACTTAAAAAAATTAAAATCTCCTCTTAAGGCCTATTTATGTTATGTAGGAAACCTTGTTGTTTTAATGTAGCCAAAATAAAAAAGAAAACAGAAAAATTGGGGGGAGGGGAAATTTTATTAGATAAAGGTCCCATGTCTCAGATATTTGTCATATCTATAAGAATAAGTGTATTTCTCCAGTTGATAAATTGTTAAAGGATATGAAAAGGCAGTTTTCTGATGAAGAAATCAAAGTAATCTATAGTAATATGAAAAATTGCTCTAAAACATAATTGATAAAAATAAATGCAAAGTAAAACAGTCTTGAGATATTATTTGACATCTATCCAGTTGGCTGAAATAATTGAAGGAGAAAGACCCAAATGGTGAAGAAGATGTGGTCAAACTGCAACATGAATTCACTGTGAACTAATCTAACCATTTTGGAGAGCAATCTGGAATTATGTCCAAAGAGTTATAAAACTACCTATATAACCTTTGACCCAGGAATTCCACTACTAGATCTATTCCCAAATATGATTAGAGGAAAAAGAAAAGAACCCACATGTTATGTAAGAGTCTTCAGATAAAAAAAAAAAAAAAAATGTCACTTGACTTAGATTAGCCTCTTAATTAATTAGTTTACTATCTCTCCAATTGCCACCATATGTATTTCAACTCCTGAACTAACTTTTCCTCCAAACGTGGCCAAAAGTAGTCACAATAACATCCCATGCACTTAAAATAGTTGCATCATTTAAAAAAATCACATGAGGGCCAACAATACAGCTTTCAAAATGTTATGCCCTCAGTGTCTATGCTGACAGAAATGCCAGCACAAATCTATTGCATCTGCAAGTTTTGCTCTTCAGCTGCCAGGAATCACTTGCCAGGTGGTCCCATGTGTATACAGGTTTACACTTGTACTTGAGTTTTAGTTGAACCCTCTTTTTTCCAACACAAAACTACAGGTGATTTAAAAGAGAGGAAAAGGAGGAGGGAAATAACTTTCATAGTGAGGAGTTTTTTGGAGGGAAGTGGTCAAAGTAATATTCCAATTAAGAAAGATATTTACAGTACACTTTCCTAGTTACTCAACCACCCTGGTCTAATTTTCATTATTTTGCCCGACGGCACTTCCCACCAGTGGGACATGAATTCAGCCTATTGTATACCTCCAAGTATTGCTTGGGCTAAAGCTCTTGACTATGGCTTTATTTCTTAGTCTTGGTTCTCTTGCTGATTTTCTATTCCTAGAAAGCACGTATAGACTGAATTAGGTGAAGTTTCAATATTATCATTAAACCATCTATTTTTCAGTAGTGATCTCAATTATCTGTTTATTTTTTAGGCACTGTTTTTTTTCTATTCAGTGCTGGAATTCATTGCAGGAGTGGGTAGGGAATCAGTAGCCTCCAATCTATACTTTTCTCCAACTCCTAAAGTTTCTGAACTGAATTAGACTCTCATTCCTTCTTGTCACTTTTGTTATAAAACCATTCTAAATTGTATTCCTACCTCTATTGTTTCTCCTTTTCAGTCCATCCTTCACTTAGTTGCCAAAAGAGTAGACCCTGTTCAAAAATCCCCAGAGGTTCCCCATTACCTATAGGATAAAATATCTAACATTTTAAATCTTCCACTAGTTGCAGCAAAATTTTCTAATCATACGAGAAAGAACAGGGTAAGATGAATAAACTAAGGTTCAAAGAAATTTTGACTAGCTCAGATAATGTGTATCACTTTTTTTTTTTTTTTTTAAAGAAAGCAAGAAAACTGAGACCCAGAGAGATTGTTTCAAATAAGGTAGTAAATAGTGTTTTTCATATTACCCTACATTATGATCTCTGATAATTGTGACTGTGATATAATTTGCTAGATAGAGGTAGCAAATAAGAGAAGCAGAGACACTAGAGTGGCTTTGACTCCTAATTCATCACTCTATCCACCACAATATGCTGCCTCTCTTACGTGTTCCACATTCATTCAAGCCAAAGTGGAAAGACCACTGGCTAGTCCTCTGTGCTCCTATCCCTTGTCACTGTGCATCATGGAGTCTGTCCTCTCTGCTTTGAATGTCCTTCTTGCTCTTCCCTACCTATTAGTCATTGTCTTCCATTAAAAATAATACCACCCCCATAATGCTTTCCCTGAATTCTACTCATATATTTCCAACTTAAAATGTTCTTCTATATCCTAAAACTTTCCAGACAAATATTTGTCTGGCTCCTTCCTGTTGTAGGCTTTTGTATTTATTTATTTATTTGTTTGTTTTATTTGTATATTTATTTATTTGTATACATATATCTTCCTAGTGGACTGAATGTTCCTTGCAGTTGGGGATCTATGTATTTATTCATTTTTGAACCCCCAGCACACAATAATTGTTTAATTAATAAGAATTGAACAGGACAGGTCCCCTCTTTCTAGTCGAAATTATGTTACTGTTAATAAATCTTATCTCAAATTTGTTGGAATCTTCCTTGGATAGCTTTCTCTCAAGAGAAATACTCATTAGCTATTCCTTTTATAGTTTATGGAATAGCATAATTATAGGGTCTCTCTTGCCCCCTAAAACAGAAAACAAACTTGTTCCCCTTAAAACTCCCTAATAAACCTCTCCCTTTCTTAAACTCTCCTAATCCTAGCTCCTATAGCTTAAGGGAAAAAGCTAAATTAAGACTTCTAGGATGTAAGATAAGATAGCCTTTAAGAATCCCACCCACCTCCATGTTATCCCATTCTCTTTTCTTTTAGTATTGTCCACTATTTGTTCAGCATAGATATCAACCCACTCACCCTAAAGAATCCTTCATATATGCAGAAAGAGTTGTCTAGTTAGTCTTAGTCTCCTATCTCTCTCCAAGTGCCACCATGTGTATTTCAACTCCTGAACTAACTTTTCCTCCAAACGTGGCCAAAAGTAGACACAAGAACATTTCATGCACTTAAAATAGTTGCACCATTAAAAATCACATTCACCAACAGTACAGCTTTCAAAAAGTTATACCCTCGGTGTCTATACTGACAGAAATGCCAGGACAAATGTATTGCATCTGCAAGGTTTAATATTCAGCAGCCAGGAATCATTTGCCAGGTGGTCCCATGTATATACAGGGACAGATAAGACAAATAACTTTTTTTTTTTTTTTTTTTTTTTTTAGTGGCAGATAAGAGTTTTATACTCTAAGAATCTTTATCCCAATGGTGTCAAAGTTAAGGAGAAAAGGAGTCACTAAACTGCACATAAGGATCCCTGCAAGCTGCATATTAGAAAACTTCACGTTAACATTATCTACATTCTATTGCATTTGTTATTTATTTTGTTAAATATTTCCCAGTTACATTTTACTCTGGTTCAGACCACACACTGAAATGTTGCAGACCTTACTTATTTGGTATTTCTGCTCTATCCTCCTTTTCCCAATTATGCCATCTGTCTTGGGTCATAACTTGATGACCAAGAAGCCAGACATGACATCAGCCACCCTTGGATAGGAGGAAGACAGCAGAACTTCCCTAATGGTGCCATGGTCTAGTAGAAAGAACAGTGAAATTACAAGTGGAGAACCTGTGCTCACATAAACAGCTCATGCTCCCTTGCTGTTGTCCCCCCCTCCCCAAATAGATTCTGTAAATAAACCCCAGATGGTGGTAGCAGGCAGATGGGAATACAGCCCTGCCCATTAATTCCTGAGCCCACACAACAGGCTTATGAAGCCAGCAAGATTCAAAGGCCAAAAAAAAGCATTTTTAAAACATGGTTAAAATGATAACAAATAAAATAAACTTGGATAAAGACAAATGTCAATTAAGAATACGGACTAATGCATAAAACAGGTTTATGTGGAAATTTTTGCAAAAGACAAAATTCAAAGTGTTTTTCCTTAAAAGTGTAGATATCTTTTTCCTTTCCCTCAAATCTTGGCCTGAGTTGCCCTCTCAGGCAGCATTTATGAAAATGAGGATTCATATATATTTCTTATTAATTTATGATTTTCTGAATTAATTGTTTTCCTTGCCCCTCTTGGTTTCTTAACATTGCCCTTTCTCCTTCTGTCATGATTCTCTTTTTTGATCAACATTGGAAATGTGGTTTTTTAAATTATTCCTTTATGACCCAGTATGGGATCATGGAAAGAATTCTGAACAAAAATCAGGAGCTGAGTTCAAATATTGTCTCTGACAAATGTTACCTCTTTAACTGGTCATCTATTAGCTTTTTTAAAAGCAGGCTTCAGAATGGCTCTTTGCTCCTCAAATTAAATCAAAATGCATCCAGCTCAAGTGTCCTTTATAATGAAGGAAGATATTTAAATATAGAACCTGTAGTTGTGAACAACTCTCTTAGGACTTCCTTGTCACAGAGGTGTCAAAATCTCAGAGATAAACCAATCAAATATAAAGGAAGAAAAAGAAAAAGAAAGTAGGCTTAAGGAAGAGGCAGAGAATTGGAAGTAATTCCCTATGGACTCTTTAATGATTGCATCCTAAATGATTCGTTTTCAGGTCCATATCCTGCATCTGAGGACAAAGTTGGGGCTTCTGACAATGCAAAAACAAGTCCTCGGAAAGATCAGAAAATAGATAATATTGCTAAAAAATAGAGGGACTGATTTGTATCTCATTAATATAAACAGAAAATGAATTGAAAGAATGCTCACCACTGAGAAATCTGCCACCATAAAGAGTATGCCATTAATTCCCAAATCTCTTGTTCCTAAAGTTGTTTTTCATGCCTGAAACTGGATCTAACTTAGGAAAGTTCAGAAAAAGAAAACAGATTTGTCTGGTGAGAAAAGCTCAGAACATTACAATATTCAAGTGTGAATTTGTATATTAATAATCACATATTTTCCTTAATCTATGTATTTAAAAATATGTGTACTGTGTAAATCTATATCTTTTCAAAAATAATTTTGTGTCTGCCTGTCTTTTTGATTCTCACCTATGCATATCTGTTTATAGATTAAAAAGCTCCTGGAAGTAGAAATTATTGTTTTTTTCATACTTCAACAAATTTGATCAATTATAACAATTCAATTCAACATCAATTAGAATGATTAAAATCTGTTGTTTTAGTTAGCTGAGGAATATAATATATGCATGTGGGTAAAAACAAAGTATATATAAATACAAAGTAGTATTTGTATTTGAGAAAGAAACTGCTAATAATAATGGGGGGGGATGCTTAAGAAAAATCCAAAGTGGTGATTAGCACTTGGGCTAAACTTTATTTATTTATTGGGGTGGATGTACTTTAAAGAAAGTTAAGGGTGTTGCAATGGATAGAAAGCTGGGTTTAAAATAAGGAAATCTCATCTTTCTGAGTTAAAATTTGATCTCAAAGACTTACTAGATTTGTGATCCTGGGTCAATCACTTAATCCTGCTTGCCTCATCTATTTTCTCATCTGTAAAATGAATTAGAGAAGGAAATGGCAAACACTCCAGTATCTTTGCAAAAAAAAAAAAAAAAATCAAATGAGATTATGAAGAGTCAGACATGATGGAAATGACTGAACAGCAAAAACAAGGATTCTCCCAGATTAAGGTGAGGAAAAAGTGCATTTCAGACTTGCAAAATTATCTAAGCAAAAGTATTCAGTCAAAAGATGGAGTGCTATCTTTGAAGAGTCACAAGCTGGGAAATTTGACTAGAACTACATGGAGGAAATGGTGTGAAATAAAGCTCAGAAACTAATTGGGAGCCAGATTATAAAAAGCTATCCAGATTAAGCTGAACATTTTTTGCATTTTATTCTAAAGGCAATAAGAAGCCATTAGAGATTTTTTGAGCTAGGGGAACAAGGTGAAGAAAATATGATTGGTTAGTTTTTCAAACACTGGTTTGTCACCAGTCACCAGTTATAAGGGGATTTGGAGAGGAAAGAGAGAGACAGAGAAACCAATTAGCAGTTATTGCAGTCCTCCAAGCTATAGATGATGAGAGTTTGAATGACAATTGATGCAAGAGGTTTGTGGAGATACGTTCCACAAGGCTTGAATTGATACAGAAATTAAGAGGGAAGAATTGGGAAGAGCTTCATAAATTGAACCTGAACAACTGAACAGATGGTAGATGCAACAACAGAAATGGGGAAATTTAAAGGAGTAATGATTTGGAATGGAGGGGAGAGAATATATGTGTTTTGTAAATTACAAGTTTAAGATGCTTACAACAAATTTTGACATAGAAGCTTCCTGAAAGTCATAAATATTTGTTGATTAAATGATATTTAGGGTTTTTTTTTCTTTATTCTCCTCTTCTCTCCTCTATCCTCTTCCTTCTCCCCCCTTCTAAAATGCACATGGAAATTATTCTGTAGTAAAAGGAAATAAAAATTAGACTCCACCTTCTAATATGAAAGTAATGTTTAGAGGGTTATGGGAACAGGAAGGAGATACATAGGGAATAGTAACCCGATAGGGAGAGGAGAGAGTGCAAATATGCATTTACAGGTGCCTGGATATGCTTTGCAACTTAGGACCCACTGTAGCAATTAAGAAGCATTTTTTAAAAATCTTTCTAAAATTTAGGCCCTCTTCCCTAAATACTGAATCAGACACAAATTCAGTACTTCACTGAAAGGCAGTCAGATCTAAAAGAATTTCTAATCCCATTGTAAAAGACATTATCACCTGTGTAACTTCACACATTTCTGATCCCAACATGCCCCACTTTTAGCCTTTGTTCCTAGATGTTGCCAGTTTCCCAGTGGAATTCTGCTTCTTTTAAAAAGGTTAACTCCCACACAACAACATTCAGTCCTTGGATTTGGCCAATTCCAACCTTAAGGGCAAAGTGCTGTTTTGGAGGCAAACCTGAGTACAGCATTTGCCCAGGTACTTAAGAAACTTTCTCATAAGAGGTTTGCCTTGGTTGCTTTCTTTCTAGAACTGAAATGACCTGTTTTCCTCTTTTGTCCTGGGGTATTTTACAAAATTTCATGATGTAAGTGAAAAAATAACATCACACATTTTCCAAATGTTTTCCCTGCACTTGTTAGATTTTCATCTTTTGTTAACAATAGGATAATTAAAGATAAAGGCTCAGTACTATAAGACAAAATCTCTTTATTCACTGGATCATTGATTTGGAACTGGAAGAAAATGTTGATGCTATCTATTCCATCCCCTTCTCATTTTATGGATGTAGAAACTTAGGGATGGAAACAGAGTGACTTATCTAAGATGGTATAGGTAACAAATGATAGTATTAACTTCAAATCCAGATTCTTTGATCCCTAATCCAGTGCTCTTTCTACTGTACCAGATTGTCTCCCTTTATATTCACAATGTATCTTTTTATTACCTTATGCCTTATTTATAATTTTCATCCTTGAAAAGTCACTGTGTTTCATGATTTTTACCTACATAAGTATTCTTAGGAGAATTTAGTATTAAATAAATGTACTTTTCAGTCATGATAATTTTGAGATCATTCAAAAGCACTGTGTCATTTCTGAACCTACTTGATTCCTACCCTTTTCTAGCTCAAGCTTATAATCTGTTTGTAGCACCTGCCCAAAGGATATGAAGGTGAATTAGTTTGATAGGCTACCTGTCCAGCAACATGCTATGATAACTTTTGTGTGTTCTACCAAGATGAAGAATGGGTCCAGTAACAAACTACATGTTTTCTGTTTGAGGACCAAATTATCTAACCATGAAAAGGTTGGCCAGTAGGCTCGTCTCCAGCGACTTGGACAGTGAGTGATGACCTGTTGTTAGCCATGGTATTTCAAGAACACAAAAAAAGGAAAATTACAATTTCTAAATTATTATTTTAAAATGGCAGTCTTCTCTAGCAAGCAAAAAACTACAAAGAAAACAACTTTAAGATACTACTTCATTAAAGAAAAATAACAATAAATGACTAGTAAAACTTCAGGAAAGCAAGTATACTAATTCATTTCTGATGGCAGTCTGACCTTAGTGTTACCTTTTTGGAAAATTAATTTCCTTTATTTCTATTAAAAAACATTTACTATTCACTTAACTTCTGTGTATAACACAGTGCTGAGCTCTGTGCAACATACAAAAGTTAGGAAAAAAAAATAACCCTTGCCCTCCAGGTGTTTATAATCTAATGGAAAATGGATTTTTAAAAAAGTCATATTATATAATACTTTATAGAATACTATGCATTTTCCTTATGATAAATAACTCTGAAATGGTTAATGAAAATATCATTACCTACATCTGTTTTTTAAAAATATATTTTATTGTTTTTTTTTAAATTTTTATTATCACCTACATTCTTTTCTGTATCCTTTCCTTTCCCTCTTCCAGAGAGTCATTCTATAGCAAAAATGCTTTTATTAAAGAAAAGAAGGGAAAGAGAAGAAAAGTAAAGCAAATTCAATCAATGCATTTAAAAACTGAAATCATATGGAATGTTTCACCCCTGGGAATTACACTCTTTTCCCCTTCTGCAAAATAGTGGTATCTTTTAATTTTTTTTTCTTTGGAAACAAGCTTATTCTAGAAAATTTCTGGTATTTGTCTATCTTGTAGTGATTGGTCTTCTTATTTATATTTTTGTCATCTATATATATATTGTTTACTTGGATTAGCTTTTTTATTTCACTTTCCATTAGTTTTTTTGAATTTCTCCATACTTTTATGTATGGAGAAATTTTATGTATGTTTTCTTATTTCTTGAAATAACCATTGCCCTAATTGATGGTCATCTATTTTGTTTCCAGTTCTTTGCTACCACCACAACAAAAAATGCTGTTAAAAAAGATTTTAATATATATAGAGCCTTTCATTTTAGCCATAATTTTCTTGAGGTATGTACTTAGCAATAGAAACTCTGGGTCACAGAGAATGAACATATTAGCCACTTTATTTGCAGAAAAAGCCTTGGGAAGAGTATATGCATAGATGAAAACTTTTAAATAAAACTTACAGGTATCTATTTAAATAATATGTGACAAGAAAGCACTAGGAGGTTTCTAAGCAAGGAGGAGCATTCTTTCTTCCATCCCTATTATTTAGTGTGCTTTGAGAAATGCTAGCAGGAGCAGTGAGAAAAGAGAAATTAAGTGCATAAAGATAAGCAAAGGGCAGATAAAAATCATTCCTTTTTTCTTATAACATGATAGTTTACTCTAAAATTCTTATTATATCTAGTAAACTTATTGACATAATAATAGCTTAGCACAAAAAGCAACATAACAAAAAAAAATCTTAGGCAATAATAGAAAAAGAAGCAAAATATTCAAAAATATTTAAATGCATAAAATATATTGAAGTCAATCTGGTAAAACTTGTAAAGATTAAATTACAGGATTCCATTTTGAAAAAAAAGTTAAACAACTTAAATAGCTAGAAGATTATTTAGTGTAGCTAATATAACAAAAATGACAATACCACCAAAATTAATTTGCAGGTTTAATGTGATACCAAAAGAATAGTATATAGAACTAGATAAAATAAGAGTAAAATGTATTTGGATGAATAAAAGATTTAGGATATCCAAGGAAATAATGGGGTGGGAAGGTAAAGGTAGTACAATGAATAGAACATTAGGTTTAAAATCAGGAAGATTCATCTTCCTGACTTCAAATTTGGCCTCAGATACTTATTTAATTCTGTTTGCCTCAATTTCCTCATCTGTAAAATGAGAAGGAAATGGTAAGCTACTCCAATGTCTCTGTAAGAAAACCTTAAATAGGTCATGAAATGACACAACAACAAAAAAATGTTGGTGTGAAGGGGAAGATCACTTCAAAGCATAAGATGAAGCAGCACTCATCAAGACAACTGATACTAGTTAAAACATTAAAAAGGTAGATCAATGACAGAACAGAGAAGGAAAAAACAGAAATTATGGAACCTAATAATCAAGTTACAGATAAACCAAAAATCATAAATCATCTAAGAAAGAGCTTTCTCTTTGTCTTTGATAAGTATAGAAAAGAAACCTGAAAAAAATTCTGACAGATTTGACTTAGATGAGTATCATCTTCTATAATAAATTTATAATATATGTGTGAATTGAATATTAAAGATCATGTCATTTAAAAGGGAAGTAGATCATATACTTTTTGCTTCTAAGGGTAAGAGATAATTTTTTAACCTTATAAGTATAGATAGATAATTTTGATTATATTAAATTGAAAAGTTTCTGCACAAATAAAATGAATGTATCTAGGATAGGAGGAAATGGGGAAAATCTTTATGTTAGATATCTCTGTTGGGTTTGATATAGAGATTATATAGGCAATCAATATATATGTAAGACCAAAAGTCCTTCCTCAATAGATCAGTATTTCTATGACACAAATATGACACTAATACCTAAACCAGGAAAGGGCAAAATAGAGAAAGAAAATTACAAACCAATTGCTCTGATGAATATTGATGCAAACATTTTAAATTAAATATTAGCAATTTATCAGCAGGATAATACATTATGACCAAGTAAGATTTATAACGGGAATTCATGGCTGGTTCAATATCAGGAAAATTATTACCATAATTGACCATATCAATAACAACATCAATAGAAATCATATGATAATCTCAATAGATACAGAAAAATAATACAGTACCAATTCCTATTAAAGAGACTAGAGAACATAGGGATAAAGGGAGCTTTCCTTAAAATAATAAGCAGTATCTATCTTTAAAACCTACAGAGAGCATTATTTATAAAGGAGAGAAACTGGACCCATTCCCAGTAAGATCAGAGGTGCAACAAGGATGTCCACTGTCACCATTATTGTTCAACATTGTACTAGAAATGTTGACTTTACCAATGAGAAAAGAAAAAGAAATTAAAGGAATTAGAATAGGCAATGAGAAATAACACTATCACTCCTCAATAGATTAGTAATCAAAGGTTGTAAAGAAACATTTCTCAGATGAAAACTTGCAAACTATTGACAATCATATAAAAGAATGGTCCAAATTACTACTAATAAGAGAAAAACAAATAAAAATAAATCAGCTACTTTACCTCACATCCTGCAAATAGCCAATGATGACAAAAGACAGGAATGATAGCAAAGATGCTTCAGTAGTAGTGTAGTTCCTTGCCAAGACCAGATGCTAAAGCAAGTCACCCTTTTCTATGATAGTCTAACTGAACCTAGAAGTATTGTATTATCCCTTCTGATAATTGGACAGGTGAAATAAAAAATATGACTTTACCATTTACCACTTATAGGACCTTCAGTCACTTAATTTATCTCTTAGAGAGAGTGTAAAAAGGCACACTGTTTCATTGGTGAAGCTATGAATCCGTACAACTTTTTCTGGAAAGCAGTTTGGAAATATGTAAATAAAGTGACTTAAATATCTTTATGTGTTAATTCATAATTCCTACTGCTAGGCATAAGACTCATGGAGGGTTTCTGACAAAAAGAAAGTTTCCATATTATCTTTATTTTTGAGATGGGGTAACTGAAATCCAGAAAAATAACATGATTGGTTCACAGAATGATTAAGTATTAGAACCTGGATGTTCTCATTTAAATCCTATTTTCTCGGGTTTGTTCCTCACTGCCAATTTCATTGAATTACAGGCTTTAGTTAAAAGTCACTTTTATAAATTCTACTCATAGGTGTAGAATACCCCTTGTTCTGTATTTGGTTTCTCCCATTTTGACCAGTGTTCCATCTATAGTCCCTGATTCACAGGAACTTTGGGGTTGGGGATTAAAAGGAAAGTGACTAAGGATGTAGGAGCAATAGAGAAGTGAACAGATGTTCAAGGTCACTTAGGGAGATACCAAGGTGTTTTCTTGTGGTGTGGCTCCTTGCCAAGACCAGATGTTCCATAATGGGTTAGCTAAGTCCCAAAACAACCAGAGGTCCCTTCTAGCAACTGGACAGTCCAGACCAGCAATGGAGTTCTAGTTTGTGCTCAACCAATTACTTCTTATGTGACCTTGAGCAAGGCTTTCAACTTTTGAGAGCCTCAGTTCCATATAAAATGAAGAGATTAGACTATATTACTCCTAAAGTCCATTCTGACTAAAGTGTACCATGAATTTGGCCATGTGGATTTATTGAAAGACTTAGAGGCTGCAAAAAGAAGTTTCACTCCCAGTTCTGCTGCTTGGTAGATGTGTGAGCAGAGACTAATCATATTACCTCTGTGGGCCTCAATTTCCTTGTTTGTAAAAAGGGGATAATAATCTTATACTCTTTACTCACAAGATAACTGTGAGAAAAAAGTTATTGTAATCTGCCAAATACCATGTGAGATTTAAAAATTTTCCACTAGAATACAAGCTCCATGAGGGTAGAGTGCCTTATGTACACTATGTGTCTTGTACAGAGTCCAGCATAGTAGTCTGAATATATCCAATAAATGTTTTTATTTGACATTAATTAAATTGATTCTCCAAAAGAGCAGCCAAATTTACAGTGCCACCAGCAATTAATTAGTAAATTTACCCACCAACATTATATAGTTTTTCCCAATGTTATGGGGTGAGTGGAGGATTAGGTGATACCTCAGAAATGTAGATGGTAGTTTATCTGCCATTTATCATTTGTGTGGTCATGGTCAAGTCACTAAATATATCTGAGCCTTATTAAGCTCTTCCAAGCTCTTCGTTAGTAAAATGGGCATCCTAATACTTATCTCACAGGACTAGTGTCAAAAGATAATGCTATTATTTATGGAAAGAACTTTGCAAACCTTACAACTCATCTTTATAAATCTATATGTAGATTTATATATATATATATATATATATACATATATAATCTATATCCCATCTATGTAAATCATCAAATGAGATAATATGCACATAGAGGACTTAGGAAACTTTAAAGTGTAATATAAATTATTGCTTCTATTATTATTGCATGAATACCAGTTGTTATTATTCAATTAATAAAGATCAGTGTGTTGGGGAAGCAAGAGTTGGAGTCCACACTCAGAATTATCCCACATAGCAAACTTGAGGCTTCAGGTGATTAGACCATTTAGAGAAGAAGAAAGATTCTTCAGAGGAAGGAGGGAAATTCGTGCTATTTCCCTATCCATCTGCTTCCTTGCTCTTTCTCCATCCTCCCCCTTGCCACAAACATGCAACCAGAGCAGTTTACTTATTTTTCTGATATATATACCCATGTCTTTTAGTGAGCTCTTTATTGTCCATAAAACTCAGCTGAATGGCGTGATGAGCCTAGGGTTTTGAGCTAGAAAAATGCAAATTTTCTCCTGTTATTTTATCGCATTAGCACTCCCATGTGCGTGAGTGGGTGCGTGAGCTTGTCTGACCCCAGCAGCAGAATGACTGCTTTGTGGGGGCCCTCTGCTTGCCTTCCAGCAGGAGCCCCATTTGTACCAGGGCACAAACCCAGCTGCTCTCCCGTCTCAACAAAAGAAGCCTGTGTTTGAATAGAAATTCTCCACTGTGTGCCCAGCAGCAGAAGGGAGCCTGAGCGGTGATGTCAAAGTATGCCATGATGTCACCACAATTCACAAAGATTAAAGTTAATGCCATGTGAAGTAAGGCCAAATTCAACACCCTCCCTCTTGGGTACTTCACAGACTGAAAGACAGGAGCAAGGCCAGAGGTCAGGGCTTTGTATAATTTTGTTTCGCCTTCTCCAGACACCCTAATTTTGGAAGCAGGCTGGGGAGGAGGGAGAAGGCAGGCTGCTGAAGCGCAGACCCCCTGACCATCTGGTGAGAACAGACTCTTGTGTTTCTATTCACACGTGTCTCCATGAGGTTAATTCATACAGTTGCTGGCTAAAAAAAAAAAAAAAAATAGCCAAAACCAAACCTGTTCCCCCCTCAAAAAAAAAAAAAAAAAAAAAAAAAAAAAAAAAAAACATATGGGCTGAAAACACTCTTGCAAATTAGCAAAGAAAGTTGGGACTAAACTTAAATAAGTCAAGGCTAAAAGAAATATAAAAATTCTATAATATGAGCATTTTACTCTATAGGCTGCTGATGCTAAGAGATCTCTTATCTATCAGTTGAGGGATGAGGGAATGAGGCTGAGTCCTCTTTCAGGTTTTCCGGCTTTGATGTTACCTGAGATATTATTTGATATCTCTTTATCTAACTCACCGTATTTTCCTTCTCCCCATTTTATGTTCTCAAAGTAGGAAATTTATATATATATATATTGATACCCCCTTCTCTGTTCCCATCTACTCAGTTCCCATGATCCACTCCACTCTCCCTTAGCTACACACAAAATAGTCACACCCTTTACTTTGCCATCATCCACTTGTATTCTGCTTCCACATTCATGAACCTGGGAATGCTTTGATCCAGCTTTTCTTTGTCTTATACAACCCCTAAACTTATTCATCATTCTCTTTATAAACCCTGTTCCCTCTTTTCCAACTTCTTTCCCAGCTACTGGTTACACTCTTTCCATATTTCAACCTCCTGGTGAATCAATTCAACTCCATACTGCCTTCCACTCTCAGTTACTTCATTCTTCGGTCTATAATCAATCAATCAATTATACTGTGCCAAACCTCAGCCCTCTATTACTCCCACCATTTCCTCTCTCCCTTCTATTTATATATTCCTGAATGAAGCTGAAGAAAATCATAGAACATCAATGATTGGGACCACTACAGATTCATAATATCTAGTCTCAACTAGCTTCTCGGAGAAATAAGGCAGGAAATTCTATTTCTTCCTAATTGAGTCACTTCTCTACTCTCAACAGTGACTCTTAAAACCTTTTCATCTCTACTCAAATCCCCCATGCTACTCCCTGTCCATGACATCTCAGCTAAAGACTTCATCTCATACTTTACCCACCCAAACTGAGACAATCCCTCCTTTTCCTTACCTCCTATCATTTGGAATACTTCACACCTCTGTCTCTTTCTGAGTTTGCTCTCAGATGAAGAACTGGCTCTTCTCGGAGGCAAGGCAAATCCCTCTATAATGTCCTTGATGCGATCTCCTTCCTTTTTTCCCCAGGAAATTATCCTATCCTCACTCCCTCTCTCTCTTTAATTTCTTCCTACTTTTGGCTCTTCTTTGATACCTATAAATTACTCATGTGTCCCCCATCTTAAAAATCCACTCTTGATCCAATCATTTCCACTAGCTAGCATCCTATATCACACTTCCTCTTTAAAACTAAACTTTTTAAAAAAGCCATTTGCAATTGGCCCTTCTTGGGCAGCTAGGTGGTGCAGAGGATAGAGCACAAGCCTTGAATTCAGGAGGACCTGAGTTCAAATCTGATCTCAGACACTTAACACTTCCTAGCTGTGTGACCCTGGGCAAGTCACTTAACCCTAGCCTCAGAAAAAAAAAAAAAATGGCCCTTCTCATTTGTCTCCAAACTATCCCTCTTCATTGTTATCTTTGATTTTTTTAGTTGTAAAATATAACAACATTTTTTTAGTCCTCATCTTCCTTGAACTCTGAATTATTTGATCCTGTTCTTTTTCTCCTGGATTCTCTCCCCTTTTTAGGTTTTTATGACACTATTCTCTACTAGTTTTCCTCCTATTTGACTTCAACCCTCCCCTTTTCCTAAATGTCCTGTTATTATTTAGAGCATTATCATCCTTCCAGTGTCCACACCAACAACTTCTGTGCTTTTCTGAACTCCTCACTTCCATTTACCATACATATCTAATCCATTACCAAATACTGTCATTTCTACTTTCAGAATCTTTCTCATATATGTCCTCCTTTGTCCATTCATGTGGCCACAGTTCTAAATCTGGCACATATCTCTCATCTGGACTACTGTAATAGCCTTGTAACTTGTCTTCTTTCTTCAAGTCTTTCCCATCAACATTATTTTTCTAAAAAGAAGTCATTTTGAAGATATTATCAATTTCTTTCTGAGCTCCAATAGTTCTCTAATACTTGTAGGATATAAATTTAATTGTTGAGCATTTTTTGGAAACAAAGTACTTTCCTTAGAATCTGCATATGTGAACATATAATTATATGTTATATAATATCATGTCCTCAGCAGTTCTCATAGACTATAAATTGCAGAGAAGGTAGTAATTTGCATTAGTAAGGTTTCTCCCAGGAAGCTCTCTGCATTAATGCAATCACAAGTCCACCCAAAATATATGTTTCTATAATTTCTGTTATATATTTTAATATAATATTACGGTTCTATAGATGAGAAAACTGAACTACAGAAAATTTTAATGTTCTGCACAGGATCAAAAAATTGTTAACAATAAGAACTTAGAGCCTACCAAAGTAATTTTTTGCAATGAATCTGTAAGATAGATCATGAAAATATTAGAATTACAATATCACAGATGAGAAAACTTAAAAGTTCTAGTGAGGCAAAGTGATATACCTAGAGTAATTCAACTAAGAAACATTGAGGTAGATTCTCAAACCCAATTTTCCATCTCCAAATCCAGTTTTCTTTCCATTATACCATTATATTTAATTTCAATCACAATTATTAATGAACCTAATCCTGTCTGTTATGTTCTAGTAGTGACTGGGCAGTGGCCAAACTATTGACTTCTTAGTTCATGATTGCTTAATAATTAGGTAAAATACTTTGTCGATTAAAAAAAAAAAAAAAACTGAGCTGATTGCAATCCCTACACCCAGGGGAATCCTTTTTGGAACTCTTGCCTATAAATCAAAGGAATTAATTCCTAATGGTGGAGTTTTTAGATTCATGGAACACACCATAGGACATCATTTTTTGAAAAGTGCTTTTGAAATCATTCTCTTTTCTTCCTCATGAGGCTGTTGGTAATCATGAACATCTTCTGTGCACAGAATCATAGATAATAAAAGTTAGAAGGTATCCTAAATTCAACAAATCTATTCTACTTGTTTTATAGATGAAGAAACCGAGTCCCAAAGAATTTAATGTGATTTCACTTCATGTCAAGCAGATAGTCTACAGCAGAATAAAGGTTTAAACCCAGGCCTTCTGATCCAAATCAAGTGTTATTTCTGCTACAAGACTCTAGACACCATCTTCATTTTCCCTACTGTCAATCTAGTGTTATTCCTGAAAGGGAAGGATTTCATTCCTATGGAAAAAGACAGGACAGAAAGGGATGCAGTATACATAGTTTTGTAAGTCCTACAAGTAGATTCAACATCTAGCTCTAGCCCATATTTACATACTGATGACTATGTGCCAGATAAGCACTCTCCAGTCATTATCTCACTTGATCATCCCAACAATCCCCAGAAAATTGTTATTGTTGTTCAGTTATATCAGTCATATCTAACTCTTGGTGACCCCCTTTGAGGTTTTCTTGGCAAAGATACAGGAGTGGTTGCCATTTTCTTCTCAGCTCATTCTACAGTTAAGGAAACTGAGGTAAGTAGGATAATGGAGCCAGTAAATAACTAAGACTAGATTCAACCTCAGATACTCTTTACTGGGGCCAATGCTCTATACCATCTCACTGCCCTATTCCTCTATAGATAGGTTATGGAGTCATATGATCATAGGTCCCTTTGATATTATCTAATCCAGCTCATTTATTATTCTAATGAGGAATCTGAGACCTAGAGAGATCAAATACCTTGTTCATAGAAACACACACACACACACACACACACACAGGTAGAGCTGTATTAGTATTTGAACTTAGATTTTCTAACTATAAATCCAAGTGTCTAGATGGCACAGTGAATAGAGTGCTGATCCTGAAGTCAGAAAGACTCATCTTCATGAGTTCAAGTGTAACTTTGAGATTCTTCCTAACTGTGATCATGGGCAAGTCATTTAATTCTGTTTTCCTCAGTTTTTTCATCTGTAAAATGAGCTGGAGGAATAAATGACAAACTACTAACTACTCAAGTATCATTGCCAATAAAACCTCAAATAGGGCCATGAAGAGTCAGACAAGACAAAATGACTGAACATCAATAACAGTGAGTGAGTCGGGGTCGTGATGAGGGGTATGTAGGGCAAAGCTAGAAGGGGGGGTTATTCTGAGAGCAGTCTCTCAGGTTTGCACAATTACTTTCACCATATTCTTGTCTCCTACTATTGAGAACTGAGGAATTTGAAAGTTTCTTACTTCACAGTTTGGACCCACAAAACCTTGACATCACTGGCTCACTATTTGTTATTGGAGCCTGGGGAGCCTGCAGGGAAACTATTTTAAATGTGATCACTGCTGTATTTAACCAGGTGAACCCATACAAGCTCATCAGTCTAGAGAAGGTTGTCTGTCCCAACGTTGGTAGTATTTACTCTGTGTGCATCATTAACTCAGTACCCCCTTATTTCTCCAGCAGCTCCTCGTGAAGACATTTTATTGTACATATTTGAGTGTCTAGAGAATTCTAGTCTCGTGTTCTCCCTGTTCACTTGCTGTCAGCTTAATAGAGTGCGGGGAGAAAACCATCTCAGCCCATATTGTCGGCCTGATGCCTAAAATCCAACATGAAATCTTTACCTTAGAGCCCAGCTACAGTACATGCCAGAAAGCTCACTGCTGGAGCCAACTTGGATTGGATGTTATTGTTCTGGGGTTTTGTTTAGGAAGGGTTTGTTCTTAGTAAATCATGAAGGAGAGGAGAGAAAATTCAGCTCAATTGTGGGAGATTGTGAGAGAATGACACAATATACAACTGGTATGCCTGTGAAAAAGCAAATATCCAAGGGACAGTGGCAGATGATGATGGTCCACTAATGACCTGTGTACAATACAAATAACATCTTAACAGCTGCGAGTCTCAGAGGTCCTGTTTTCTAAACAGTTCCCAGACTCTCACTTCAGCCAGACTGGTCTGGCCATTGCTCAGCAAATATACTCGAAGTGACACTTCGGGGAAGCCAGAAATATCACACAACCATCTAGCATAGTAAATAGGGAATATTTGTTGTAGCCAGATGTAACTTAAAGGTAGAATCATATTAAATTACTTTGTCAAAATATTTCTTCAGTGTCCTTCCCATTTCAGAGTTTTCTGTGGTTGTCAATAGCGATGAGGAATTAAATTGATTTTTTAAATTGATTTTTGCCTTTCACTTAAAATGGAATGGCTCTTGATAAGTGTCTCCCCAAATGCTTTGTTTTGATTACTTTGAATTGTTAATAGAATGGACTCTCAAGAATGTTCATTCACATACTAGAAGGTGTTAATAGAGATATTACCCCCACATTTTGTGATTGTCTGAACAAACCTGATCTTCCTTTTTGATCTGAATTTAATATCTCATTGATCTCATTGGTCTTGTTTATTGAGGATTTTAAGAAAGAACATTCTTTGCAAGACCTAAAAGTCTGTCCTCAGACAAAAAGGTCTCTCATAACAAGGTCAAAATGTTCTGAGATGCCATCACGGGCTTGATTAAAGAGACCATCCTCTCATACACTGCTCAACACTGATATAAATCAAAGTGTTCACTGGCACTGCCAGTGTGGTGAGGGATACCCTTTGAAAGATCCAAACAAAAGAAAAATTTTCTCCCAGCGATGAGTTTTTTGATGTACCATTGTTTGAAGATAACATGTACTCATTATGTTGAGTTAGACAAGTACAAAGCCTTCTCAATGAGATTCACCATGTGAAATACATGAGAAAGCAGTCAGTCCTGTCCCCCCCACCCTGAAAAAATAATGGATGGAAAATTCCTATTAGTATCACTGCATATCAGTATGAATGTTTCCTCCATTAAAGTCCTATTCCTCTCCATTGCAGTGACTCATTGTGCTATGGAAGTGACTTTGGTTCCAAAGGCCACGGGACTAAAATGCTAACTCTAGAATCTGCCAAATTAGAAAGGCTTAGAATGACTGTATACCTTTTGGCTGAGGGCCAACCTAAGAGAATGGGGGAGTTTTATCATCAATATTATCAAGCAACAGGCTGATATAACATTTTCATCCACAGAAGCTTAGACTATCTGCTGAGTTAGAAAGAAACTACAATCCACACTGGGGGAGAATTCATAATAAAAAAAATCACATCCTTTGAAATCCAGTTTGTAGATGAATAATGAAAATGGCTTAGAGCTGAATAGAAGGAAAAAATTACAAGAGATGTAGATTGGGAACTTGCCCATAGCCACACTTTCATTATGTGTCTGATAAAGGATTGGAACCCAACTCTTTATAACTCTAGCTCTCAATGAACTATACCAATGCTGTCTCTTATACTAAGGATTAAGTTTAGAAAAAGGTTAACTGACTAGTGAAAATAAGCAGCAATAGACAGATGACCTGAACGATACATTGGTTAATTCTGGAGAAATGGAAAGAAATGGGCCTCCTGCATATTTACGGATCTGCTATGGAGGACTGTTAGAAAGTCATAGCCAAGAATCACACAGGATAAAATAGTTGTGATCTGAACTTGTGAAAATCACAGGTCTTTCAAAAAACCATAAATATCTTACATCCAAAATGTTCTGTATCTGAATTGGTAGCATGCTAATATTTCTGACAGTAATATCACCACTGAATAGGACCAAGGCTGATGTCTCCCTTTTTTCTCTCAGTTTATAATGTTAGATGTTAATTAGCTTTCTTACTTATGTATTGTTATTTAACACTTATTGAGTCTCAGCAGATTCCAGTCTCTCAACAGTGATTTACTTGCCTAATATAACTTTTTATGGGGGAGGGGGGGAGAGGAATAGCATTTGGATAAAAAGAGGGAAATTATAGCTGATAGAAAAGTATTCCACATATAGAAAGGGATTGAGTTAGAATATTTTGGCATCTTAAAGACGAACTGATATCAAGAAAAAAACAATTGTGTCAGAAAGATGTTAGTCATTTAAACAATGAAGTTAAACAAAACACAGTTAGAACTAACTTGGTTCATTTCCTAGGGTTCACAAACCCACACTTGAGAGTTCCAAACCGAATGCTGGAGCCAAGTTAGCCCAGAAGTATGTAGCTTTCTATTTAACTATTCTTAGCATGGCTGTTTTTCTAGGTTCGCAAAGTTTAACTGTTCTCAACATAGCTTTTGCATCAATGAGAAATGTGTAGGATCAGAGAGAGAGGAAGGCATGTAATTATCTCTTATGGTTCTTTTCGAGTCAAATAATAATACAGAAGAGTTCCAGAGAAATGTAAATCCTTTGGGAAAATCGGAGTTCTTTGTAATTTGAAGAGAAAATTCAGGCAAACTTCAAATGCTCCCACTATAGAGGGTAGGCTTTTTATACCTCTTGGTTATTTCATCTCTGTACAGAACGAAGCACATTGGAAAATTAAAACCCTTTCTGCATAGCCCCAAATATTTTAGAAGTAGAAGGAATTGTGTGAGTTTGTATTTGTATATGTGAATGTGTGTATAAGTATAATCAAAGCTCATACACCCATTAAGATAAGCAAAATGTTTTCTCAAACAAAAGTGGAAGCACCTTAAGAGAATCAGATGGTTTAGTGCTTTATTTCCCAATTTTTTTAGAATATCATCATCCTTATTTAACATCAAGAAATATTGTGGACCCCAACATAAGAAAGGGTGTATGATATGTCCATTTTTTAAGAACATGCATCTTGGCAAAAGGCTGCTCTGACTTTGGTAATATTTTTAAAGGAATTTGTGTCTTATTCATCATAATAGTATCTACATAATTTGAAAAATAGTGATGCATTTACGTGTGAGTTTTTTATGCAAACAGAAGGTATTGTTAGATTTGTTTTTGGATTCGTGACTGTGGCCCCCATGTTGGAACCATTGATTTAGTGGTTTGACTATTTGGCATTTCTCCCACCCTGAATTCCCCTGCTCTCATACTTGAAACTCCTTACTTGCAACATGATTGGCTAATGACTAGAACTGATGGATGAGCGAGTTAAAGCCCATTGGGCCAATTCTTTGTAAAATTATGTTGATGGTACAAACAATGCCACCAATAAAAAAAGACCCCAAGCCACACAAGTAACACAACCAAAATGGAATGAATACATACTAGTGCCTGCAGGGTTATCAGCCCACCCACAAATACTTTTTTCTTGCCCATGGAAATATTTTTGTTGCTGTCATGTAGAAGGACACTAACAAAGGGTTTGGGGTTTTTTTTAAACCACAACATAGATACATGTAGACAAAGCTTAAATGGAGTCTGAGATAGGAATTTTAGTTTCTCCAGTAAGTTGAAGAAGACAGTGATTTGACTGTGGATATTTGACTAAGTTGCTTCTATTCATTTTATTAACACAAGTGTTTTTTTATGATGTTTTCCTAATAGATTATTCATGTGAAAATGTTTGCTACTTTGAAGGAGCTATAACTTAGTCATCTGTTTAAAAGATGTTTGTATTTGTTTTTTTTTTTTTAATTTGAAAAGTACACATTACCCACCACATTTTTTAAAACCCAGCACATACAAAACTGAATGCTAAATAAATCATATTTTTAACAATTGCCTAAACAGATGTTTGCAATTATTAAATATAGCCACAAAGAAGAAACAGTTACATTAAACTAGAAATAAGGATCAGGAGCATGAGAGGCATGTGGAGGACAGTCTAAGTGTCACTTTGGCCAAATCACCTGACCTTTCTGAGCTCCAGCTCACTCATGAAGCAAAGGAGATATTTATTCACCAAAAAAAGAGTGGCCAGAAGCTAGTTGTGGTTTTCAAAAGAAGAGATGCACATTTCCAACCATATTTTATCCAAATCACTATGAAGAAGAGCAACTCCAAAAGTGTCATCTCATCTATTACACTATTAAAAATAATAAAAGACAGAGAGGCTTTGGGAAGATAGCACACTAAGATACTTTTTTTTTTTAAGTATACTATTTCCATTCCTAATTTTAAAATGCCTTTTGGTTTTGTACCACAATTTTCTCTCTCAAACTTTTCCATCCCCCATCCTAAAAACTTTCCTCTGTCTCTCTGACTCTCTCTGTCTCTATTTCTCTGACACATAACTTTCTCTCTCTCTGACTCTCTCTTGCCTCTCTCTCTCTGTCTTTCTGACTCTCTCTCTCTGTCTCTCTGCCTCTTTGCCTCTCTGTCTCTCTGTCTGTCTCATTCTCTCTCTCTCTGACTCTCTCTTGTCTCTCTCTCTCTGTCTTTCTGACTCTCTCTCTCTGTCTCTCTGCCTCTTTGCCTCTCTGTCTGTCTATCTGTCTGTCTATCTGTCTGTCTGTCTGTCTGTCTGTCTCTCTCTCTCTGTCTCTCTGTCTCTCTCACTCTCTCTGTCTCTCTCTCTCTGTCTCTCTGTCTCTCTGTCTCTCTGTCTCTCTCTCTCTCTGTCTGTCTGTCTCTGTCTCTCTCTCTTTCTTTCTGTCTCTGTCTCTCTCTCTCGCACACACACAGACACTTACATACACATACACATAAACCACACACACACACACACACACACACACACACACACACACACACACACATACACACACACAGCTTCTTTGAGAGCAAGGACTACTGCTCTTGCCTGCATTCCTAAAGCTTAGCCTAATACCTGGCATATAGTAGTCACTATACTATAAACACTATAGTGTTTATTGAGTCATTGATTTTGTAAGACAGCTAAGTGTACAGTGGATAGAGAACTAGACCTAGAATTTAAGTCTGACCTTAGAAATACACTAGTTGCATGGTACTGGACATGTCACTTTTTCTTTATCTACCTCATCTATAAAATGGGGAAAATTATAACATTTAACATCCAAGAATATTGTAGGAATAGAATGAGAAAATATTTTTTAAATTCTTTGCAAATTGTAAAACACTATATAAATGCTAGCATATAATTATATAAATTATAAATTATATAAATATAATTATATTAAATATATAAGGTAAATCAATTAACATATCAACTACAATGAAATACATACAACTACAGTGTATATCACAATAACAATTGCCATATCTGTAGCCTCCTACTTTTCTCCGGAGAGGAAGGAAGTCTATTCTATCATCACTCAATCTTCCTTTCTCTGTCCTGAAATCAGTCATTACAATTGATTAGAATTTTACTGCCTCATAGTGTTGTTTTTGTTTATATTATTATGATCATTGTATATATTATTCTCTCAGTTTTGATTATTTCTCACTGAATCCCTTCATTTAAGTCATTCCATAATTCTGAAGATCCTTCATATTCAGTGTTTCCTATAAAAAAAAAAATAGTGATTCATATGCATACAATTTTAAAGCAGCTATGAGCCCTGTTAATTTATCCAGTTCTTTGGGAAAATAATTTTGAATTAAAGGAAAAAGTCAATTTACAGTTCTTGTCTTTGACCTAGTTATTGTAGGGGCATATATCTGAAGGACATAAAAGATAGAAACCAAGATCTAGTTCTGAAAAATTTATAATTTATAATATCATCTTTTTAAGGTATCAAAGGAATGACAGAATAATGTGTTATGTGTTGTGATGGGAGGAAGAGATAGATCAGGAAGTAGAGGGAAGGTTTTTTGTTTGTTTGTTTTAAGGCATCAATAAAACCAAAGAAGAATAAAATAGCATTTATTAAATTTTTTAAAAGTCCTCCAGGCTCTAAATCCCATAATTCTAAATACAAACTGAAATTAAATTTAGTCTGTATTTCATGTCTATTCTAGAATTTGAAGGGGGGAAAAAGGGAATTAACCATGCTGGCTATATTTTCATATGTTGTTGAGCCTAAGTTGGACTGTACAAGTAAACTTAGCTAAATATACTTAAAATCCTAAGTCGGTTACTGATCATTTTTCTAAATTTAGAACATAAAGAATATTGTTCCTTATATAATAAATCTTTAATTTTTAAATTTAAATCTTCCAAAATTATCTATTTTGATAATACTAAAATACTCATTTCTTTTCTGTATGGTGGTTATTTCTATTTTTTTTTATTTTATTTGGGTTTTTTTTGTTTGTTTGTTTTTATAGGACAATAAATTGAATTCTTTTTAACTGTACTCCTAGTATCTAGCACCATATATTGAATATTGTAGACACAATGCTATTTAAAAAAATAATTGATGCAGGAATTATATTGAAAACAAATTGGGATTTCAAAAAAGAAGAAGAGAGAGGCAGAGAGAGAAAAAGTTATAAAGACAGGCACAAAAATAGAGACAGAGAGTGACCGAAATAGAAGAGAGATACAGCTGACACAGAAAGACAGAGAGGTAGAAACAGACAGATATAGAGACAGAGACACAGATAAAGATACAAAAACAGAGATACAAAAAGACAGACACAAAGATAGAGGCAGAAACAGAGACAGAGACACAGATAAAAGATACAAAGACAGAGACAGAGAAAGTGAGAAATACAGAGTCAGAGACACAAAAGACAGATACAAAATCAGAGAGAGAGAAGCAGAAACAGAGAGACAGCAGAGAGAGAGACAGATATAGAGATAGAGACACAGATAAAGATACAAAAAACAGAAAGACACAAAAACAAAGATAGAGAGAGGCAGAAACACAGAGAAAGACAGAGACAAATATAGAGATAGAGACACAGGTAAAGATACAAAGACAGACAATAAGAGAGAGAGACAGATATAGGGTAAGAGACACAGAGAGATAAAGATACAGAGATTCAGAAAGACAGACAAAGAGAGAGAGACGCAGAAACAGAGAAGTTTGTGATGGTCTGCTTTCCTTATCCCCACCCCACACACATATGTCTGTGCACTCATATGCCCACGTCCATATAGATCTGCAATTCCATATGAACACAAACTTTTCCACGTCTCCCTCCCCTGATGTCTGAACTGCAAAAGCCATTTGGAGCTGTTCTGAATTTCTAACTCCCAAGTTCAATTTGACTCCTGGCTGGGTTCAGACTCCTTCGTGGGTAACATATTTTACAGCCCTCTAGGGATGATGTGAGAATAATTTGGTGGTAATTAGTCACAGAGATGGATCTCTCCGTCAGTAGGTGCTCAGTTTGAACTGAACATCTTTCTTTTTTTGTCAGATTGTTGGCTGTGACCACCAGCTGGGAAGCACCGTCAAGGAAGATAGCTGTGGAGTCTGCAATGGAGACGGTTCCACCTGCCGGCTGGTCAGAGGGCAGTACAAATCGCAGCTCTCAGCAACCAAACGTAAGCAGGGACTTGATCTTCCCTGGGATGGACCTCTTGGTGCTTGACTTGCAGCATACTTTCTCCTGGTTTGTGGCAGATGTTAAGCTATAGTTGAGAATAAAATGGGAAATGAACTCATTAGACATTTAGGAGAACCCTTTTCTGCAGTAACAACAGCCTGGTTTGGTAGACTTGGGAAGGCTAAAGCCAGCAGATCAAATGGGATGAAGGGGAAAAAAAAAAAACATTTGTATAGTGCCTACTATATACCAGACATTTTACTTTACAAAAACTTGTATTTTACAAGTACTTTATACTTTTCAAAAATCATTTCAGGTGAACAACTGAAGAAAGGACATGTTTTTCTTCCACTATGGGTCAATACCAAAGAAGTCAAGTTTCCTAGTGGAAGACTTAGCTTTAGTTTATTCTATCCTATTCTATTTTAAGCCTACAAAAATCAAAGGTAGATGAGCACCTAACTTTCATCTGTTACTCTAAGAAGTTATAGCATGCTATATACCCTAGCAAATCATCTTGGTAGATGGGCTAAACCAAGTCAAAGGTAACCAACAAGCCTCAGACCTATCAATGACTTGGAGAGGGGGGATATCTACCCCAAGCATGTGAAAACTTCTGGTGGAATGGACCAATGAAGACAATTTGCTCCAATGACTATAAAGGCAGCTGAAGTCAGAGCCTATTAGAGGAGCCAAGGCCAGCCACTGCATCTTGGTCTTTCCCATTCTGGCTTTTGTCCTGACACTGAATTTCAGTTACTCTGAGAGTAAGCTGAGAACTTTATGTAACTCTGTTTTGCCTTAATTCACACATAAGTCAAGATATCATTCCATGATGTTATTCCTTCTCTTTGAAATGAAGGACAAACAATAGTCCTAACCTATCCTATTCACCTAAAACTTATTCCTAAAAGATTATATTATATATTATATTATAAAAGATTATATTTATAATTATAAGATTATAATATTACATATTATAATATCTATATATGGTTAGTCTCAAAAAAGTGGATTAGACAGAGTAGTGTGAACAATCACCTTGAATCCAACACCATCATTGGGAAAACAAAAAGCAATAATCTAATGATGATATGACATATTCTTAAATTTAATAGTGGAAGTAAGAGGTTGGCAATGAAGTTTAATCAATTCTATCTCCTGGTAATTTAGAACAAATTATATAGTTCATCTTTCAGAGAACCTATGGAGGAAGTAAAGGAATCTTAAGAGGGTAAGACAGCTGCTCTCACCCACTTTGAACCTAACAAGGATAGAGTACCCTGCTCTTATATTTCTGTTAACAAAGTGCTTACTTTTAGGTGAATCCAAATTAATTGGTTTAATGAATGAGATATGAATGTCCATTCTAAATATATACAACAAGTAGTTCTTAATCTTCCACTTGAAGACTTCCAAAGAGGAGGAAACTATGACTCTCTTTTTATATTTTTTAAAAGAATTTTTAACATTCATTTTTTAAATTTCAAGCTTCAAATTCTTTCCCTCCCTCCAGAGTCTCCTTGACCCATTGAAAAAACAAATAATACATAATACTCAATATATATGTGAAGTCATGTTAAATATATTTCATATGTCATGTTCCAAAAAGAAAAAGCAAGAAAGATAAAGTGCTCTTGTCCTCCCCCCCTTTTTTTAAACCCTGTCCCTCCTCAAAAGGCTGTTTTGCTTCTTACCACTGCCTCCCTTAGTCTACCTTCACATTTACCATACTTCTCTGTTGGATAAGATAGCTTTCTATAACCAAATGAATTTGTGTGTGTGTGTGTGTGTGTGTGTGTGTGTGTGTGTGTGTGTGTGTGTGTGTGTGTATTCTTTCTTCTTTGAACCAGTTCAGATGAAAATGAAGTTCAAGCATTTCATGCCTCTTTTTATGTGAGATAATTTTCCCCATTCTTCCTCAGCATTCTATTAAAAGTAGATCTTTCTTTCTTATCATTTCCTTATTTTTGAGATCATCACAACATAATCAATTCTAATCAACAACGCTAATGTTCTCGGTCCATATAGACTCCCAACTACCCTAATAATTAATGATAAAGTTGTCATGAATTTACATGTATAGTGTGTGTTTGTGTATGTATATGTATATAAATATATAATCTATATATGTATTATACATTTATGTACAATCTACTTACATAAATATATATATATATACATATATATGCATATATGAATACACATATCTCCCCATATAGGAATATATAAACAGTTTAAGTCCCTTATGATTTCCCTTTCCTATTTAATTTTTTATACTTCTCTTGTCTTGTATTCAAAAGTCAAATTTTCTTTTCACCTCTGCTCTTTTTACCAGAAATGCTTGAAAGTCCTCTATTTCATTAAATATTCATTATCCCCTTGAAGAATTATATTAAATTTTGCCAGGGAGGTTATTCCTACTTGCATTCCTAGCTCCTTTGCTTTCTGGGATATCATCTTCTAAGCTTTCTATTCCTATATAGGGCTAGATACAAAATCTTGTATGACCCTGACTGTGCCTCCATGGTATGTGAATAGTTTCTTAGCTGTTTTCAATATTTTCTCCTTTCTGGGAGTTCTGGAATTTGGCTACAATAATTTTGGAAGTTTTCATTTTGGGATCTCTTTCAGGAGATGATCCATTCAATTTATGTTTTTCTCTGATTCTCAGATATTGGGGCAGTTTTTCTTGATAATTTCTTGAAATATAATATCTAGGCTCTTTTTTTAAATCATGGTTTTCAGGTAGTTCAATAACTCTTAAAATATCTTTCCTCAATCTATTTTCAAGGTCACTTATTTTTCTGATGAGGTTATTTCATGTTTTTTTTCTATTTTTTTCCCATTTTAAAAAACTTTTCTTTTTGATTTCTTGATAGCTCAGTCATTAGAATCCACTTGACCAGTTCTAATTTTTAAAAAATTATTGTCCTCCTTGAGATATTTTTACCTCTTTTTTTCCATTTGGTCAATTCTGCTAAGGAGTTATTTTCTTCAGTATTATCTCTTATTGAGCTACTAATTCTCTCTTTTAAAATTTTTTTAAAATATATTTTAAAAATATTTATTTATTTGTTAATTTTGCTGAGGCAATTGGGGCTAAGTGACTTGCCCAGGATCACACAGCTAGGAAGGGTTAAGTGTGAACTCAGGTCCTCCTGACTTCAGAGCTAATACTCTATCCACTGTGCTATCTAGTTGCCCCTGCTAATTTTCTTTTCATAATCTTCTTGTATTGTTCTTATTTCCTTTCCTAGTTTTTTCTCCTTTTGATTTGATTTTAAAAATCACTTTTTACTCTTTAAAAATATATATATTTCTTTAACTCTTCTAAGAATTTTTGTTGAGTTTATATTCAAACTGCCTTATTCTTTGAGAATTTCCTAATGAATATTTTCTGAGATTGGGTCTCGGGCTTTCCTATTACGATAGTCGGTTTTATAGCCAGGTTTTATTTTTAGTCATTTCATCACTTTTACTATTTCTTGACTTTGCATTTTGCATTAAAAGTGAGATCTTTGCTCAACTTGACAGGTTGGGAGGGAGCATACTATCCTGAGCTTCAGATGCTTTTTCACCTTTCTGTTTTCACAGTTAATTCTGGGGGGGTCTGTAAGTTTTCAATGCTTCCAAGTTAGTGGGATATGGAGAAAGGTATTAACATTGCTATCCTTATCTTCATTCTTGTCAAGCTTCTCTCTTTTCAACCTGGAACTGCTACCAGAAACTAGGGCTCCTGAGATTTTTTCCACCTTGAAAGCTCAACCAGGGGCCCTGCTACCTTGTGACTGCAAGCACTCTTCTCTGATATGGAACTGGGTAATGAGCAATGGAGTTTCCAAGCAACACCCAGTCTTCCACCCATATTTTCCTAAACAATCCCTTGGTAGTAAAAATTGCAGGAGTTGTTGCATTGCCTGCAAGGCCCAGTGCTGGTTTTAGCAAAATAGTAAGCTCTAGGCCAGGTCCCCCCAGATTTCTCTTTCTGACATCCTAAATTTTCTTGGGCTAGAAAAATATCTCATTATGTTAATCATGCTGCTCCAAGATTCAATTTTAGTATTTTAAAGGTTTTTTGAGGTGAACATTGGGAAAGTTTGGCTGGAATGTTCCCTCTACTCTGATATCTAAGCTTTACCCTCATACCCAAAACCTCTTGAAGGAGCCTATTAGACTTTTGGACAGATCTAATTCTAAGGAAATTTCTTCTGATCTGAGGGATCAGCTTCTGTTATCCATTTTCATTCTGTCATTTTCAGTGCAAAAGGTCCTTCTCCTTTACAGAGAAAATAAGAATTTTAAATCTCTGCCTTATTTCTATTTTTCAGTAATCATCCTTTCTATTTCATGCAATAGTCTTATTTCTTCTTTGCTTTTTTTTTTTTTTTCTGTTCCTAATAAAGCAAAATCACATACACAAAAAATCCCCTACCATATTAGGCTTTCTGTCAATCTCAACTCATTCTAAGTTTTACCACACCTGACGTTATTATTGTTGGAACAGATTGTCTTCATATTCATCCTCTTGCTTATATATTCTGTTTGTATTTTTTTTTAAGATTAAGTCTTCTTATCTTGCTCAAGCTGGAAGTAGAGTGACTACTCATGGATCACTCATTGCTGCTGATCAGTGTGAAAACTTTGACCTTTTCCATTTCCAGGTTTGGCTTCAGATATGGCTCTTGATTCCCAGAATCTAACCATTATTGGTGCCAGATACCTGACCTACTTTAGCCCTACTGCAGCTCAGAAGTAGTAATGTCAAGCAATGCCACTGGTCTCAGCCTCTCAAATAGTAGGGATTATATGTATGTAACCATGCCCTGTTATGTGTATCTTTATTTTTTTTTAGTTCTAAACTGATTAGTGAGTTTCTTGTACATCCACAAAGTAGCAAAAGATTAAAATCAAGGTTCTTGGATCCCAAATTCAGCATGCTTTCCACTATACTTCTCTCTCACTAGAATTGTATATATTGTGTTTTTAGTAGCTGCATACAGGCCTCTTCAAGAATCATCAATAGGGAGTAGCCACTATCTCTTTCTATAGATCTTATTGTGTCCTAAATACATGGCATGGATCCAGAATGATGATGGGTCTCTCTATGGTTATTTGCAGATTAACAACTAGTCATAAGACATGAACTCAATAAATACGATACAATTTCAATTTTTTTTAAAGGTATATAGGAGAGGTGAAAGGGGAAGGAGTAATTGATAGAACAGGTGGCCCCTGGCTGGGGACACTGGCATGGAGGAAGTGACCTCAAGTTATACCTTTTAACAAGTAGATATTATGGACAGCACATACAAATGTGTGGGGACTGAAAAGAGAATATTCATATGATTACAGCATAGAGACAGGAAAGGGAATTATGTGAAATAAAACTGAAAAAACATTAGGGATACAGATTTGGAGAGTTTGGTTTTAATGTCAGATTATAGACCCTACAGCCTCTGAAAGGTTTTGATCACAGGAGGAAACTGAGTCCCAGCAATTGCTACAAAGTCATATCCAAAGGTGTCAAACATGCAGCCCAAGAGCTAGACTAAAATGAAATGTTTAACAAAATAATACAATAAAATGTAAATAATGCTAATTTTTGGTTTTCTAAATCAATATACAACCCACAGGTATCTGTTTCCATTTGAGTTTGATAGTGTACCATCATCTAGTCTTTCTGTTTGCAAAAGGTATTGTGCTGATTGTGTATATACTATATACTATATACTATATATAGTAAGGCAGATACTCCTGGAAGAGATCTATAATCACTTAAAGAAGTTTAATCTGTGCATCCACATAGCAAAGTTCAAATGGATGAAGAATGTCTATTGTCTTTATTTTAACATGGATTTGAATGGATACCTGAAAGAGCTTGTCCTATTATAAATTCTTAACACTGTGTCTGGCATTTTGTAAATGTTTAATAAAAGTTTATTGATTGATATACATAAATCTACACATATATCTATAACTATATAAGAAATATCTATAGAAATTGATCTCTACAGATCTAGTTGGGACAGGCAATACAGAGGAACATTAAGTTGGATCCAGGAGGAACAGAGCAAGCCACATTACTTTGGGGAAATTCTGAAGCCCCTTAACTGATCCCAAGTTTCTGAAAAGAGCCAAGACCCATCTTTTCAATGTTAACATTCTACCAGAGATGTAATAAAATGTCTCTGCATTTAGGAAATGAGTGTAACGCCATGGGCAGACACAAGAGTATAAGCAGGTTACAACATATAAGCAACGTAAAACTCTGAATAATAGGAGTAAGAGAAGGAATTGTAGGATAAAAAGAATAGATGGGTTAGTCACATGGCAAGAACAAGAAATGAACAAAAGTATAAAAAGAACAGTACTCCTAAGGTTCCATAGGGTTCCTATTCTCTGACTCCTATGAAATAAATGTTTTGAATAGATGAGAAAAGATCCAATTTTATCATTATTATTTGTTTTGTGGTATGTAAGAATAAAGCTTCTTGATTAAATATTCATAGGCATTGAACTCTACACTGTTCCTTAGGAACCTTGAAAGTCACATATTAATAAAGGTATCTTGCCTTTACATGACATCTAATTCTAATGCTCTTACTATTCCTGTGATTCTATGTTTTTATCAAGGGGAGCCCTCTCCTCAACCATGCAGACTGCAAACTACCCCAATAGGTTGCATAGATCCTATAATGATCACAAAGAAATTTTTATCCAACCCAATTTTTAAGAAGTTATTTTTTTGAATTGGACAATCTTCCTTTTATTTTTTTCTTATCCACCACATGTCTATCTTCTTCTCTGTCTCTTCACTCCCCGTTTAGGAGCATGAAAACTAAAGTATTTGCTCTGATATTCATAATAGAGGATCGTTTGTGAGTTTGGTGGCATGAAAGACCAAAACTAAGTTGGCCAGACCCAGAAGGAAAAACATTAAACAGACAGAGCATCATAGAATGTTTTTCATCTGCAAATACCTAAATGAAGTATACTGTAGGGGAGACTTTCATTGAATAAATTATATCATATAAAACCTGATGATTGCATATCATGATAAAATGCAATTGTTCCCTTACCTTAGTACTAGATGTCTTCAGGACCAAATGATTTATGCCAATAAAGCACAGCCTGAACATAAAACACAGCAAAATCTATAGCAGATGGTGAACTAGCCCACTCATTTATATTTCTTCCATGCTAGAAGACCCCTACACCTCATATTTACAAACTGAGAAGTGACCCATGGGCAGGTTGGAGATTAGCCTGCCACGTGAATCTGATTGTATAAATATGCAGCTCACCATTCCAGGAGGCTTAGAAAGTGCTCTGCTATGTCCTTTCCTTGTGGTCTGCCAAAAGTCACCAAGAGCTTTGTTTTCTCCAAGCCTCAAGCACATTAAGTGTTCCCCACATTGAATTTATTTTCTATCTGAATTTATAGAATTGTATTTTTTTTCTCTTTGTACTATCAGACCACAGTGGAATATAGAAAGAAAAAAATGGGGAGATGAGAGAAAAAGAGAGGGTGTAGAAAGTGGGTTATGAAGAGTGCCAGAGAAAAAAAGAAATTGAGGGATCCTTAAAAATAATTATTGCATCCTAAAAAAAAAAAAAAGAAAAGAAAAGATTAAAATGTAGCCCACTCTAAGTTTTAAGAAGAAATAATTGTGTTTATATTCAGTCTTTTCCTTTCTACCCATTCCTTTCCTCTGAATTCCCAACACAAAAATCCAAATTAATTTCAGAACACATATTTTATTTCAAGCTCTTGAAATTAGTTCCATATTTGTGTAATACTAATTATATATTTTCATAATGCCTTATTTTGGCACCAGGACCAACACTGGGTAAAATTGTGATACAGAACAATTTTGATTCTTCCTTTTCTAGATTCCTTTTCACTGTGACTTCCCCTTCTCTAGAAACCCCTTTTTCATTACCTGCCTTTCTGTTTCTCTTACACACACACACACACACACACACACACACACACACACACATGTACATATGCACGCGCACACATTGTTCAGGGTCCTTATGTCCCTTTAACAGTTCATTTTCAATACTTGTTCCCAGAAAAGAACCAAATGATCCCCTTCACCCTGATAAATACAAAGAAGCTTAGTATATTATTTTTAGAGATATCTACATTCTAAAAATGAGTAGAAGTCCCTGTTTGGTTTAAGTCAAAGGAAATAAAATTTACTGTAGATACTAGATGGCTAAATTGGAGAGGTGTATTTTCCTTAAGCTGATCTTTTGTAGGTCACCTATTCCTGAGCATTGTTCCTGGAGGTGGTTTGTCAGAAAAGATATAGCATCAGGAATACAGAAATCTCAATTCTTTGTACTAATAGCTCATGTTTCCCTCGAGCTTTGCATTTTACCAAGTACTTTACCCAGGATAAATCTGTAATCATAAATTGTTATCCCCATTTTGTAGATTAAGAAATTGTAGAGTTATCATATTGAAGAAGGATTAAATTTGTTTCACTAGCCTTCAGAAGTGAGAACTTGGAGTAACAGGTTTAAAAATTTATGAACATACAGATTTCAGTTCAACATCAGGGGGAAATTCTTTGACAATTATAAATGTATAAAAGTAGGATGGGCTACCTCAGGAAGTAGTAAATTTACCATCAGTGAAATCTTCAGAAATCCCCATCAGGGATGTTACAGAAGGGATTCCGGACTAGGGTTGAATTAGCTGAAATTAATGCTCCCTTACAAGTCTTTTTGTTGCTTTGCCCAGTTATTCCAGTCATGTCTGACTCTTCCTGACCCCCATTTGAGATTTTCTTGGCAGAGATTTTGGAGTAGTTTGCCATTTTCTTCTCCAGCCCATTTTACAGATGAGAAAGCTGAGTTAAGGGATTAAGTGATTTGCCTAGGGACACAAAGCAAGTAAGTATCTAAAATAATATTTAAACTCATGATGATGAGTATTCCCTCAGTCCAAGCCTGGTACTCTATCCATCTTGCCATTTAGCTGCCCAAGAGTTTAGGTTAGCTTCTGTTCACATAACTAGTAAGTGACATAGCCAGGACCCAAAGCCATGTTTTCCAGTGCCAGTTCCAAATCCCTTTCCCCTATATCAGACTTCCTCTGATAGGCAAATTTAGTAAGTTTTGAGTTTGGACTGAATTCCCTAGCAAAACCTTTCCCTCTTCTCTCTTTATTGGTTAATAGGAGCAGTTAGGAGGCATAGGGGATAAAATGCTGAGCCTGGACTCAGGGAGAATTAATCTGTCCTCACATACTTACTAACTATGGCTCTGGCAAGTTAATGAATTTCTGTCTGCCTCAGTTTCCTCAAATATAAAATGGAGATAATGATGGCATTTATCCTCCAGAGTTGTTTCAAGTTTCAGATGAGGTAGTATTTATTTGTAAAGTATTTAGCATAGTGTCTGGCATTGTGTTAAAAATTGCTTTAAAATTATTTTCTTCCTTCTTTCCTTCCTTTCTTCCTTTTGGTTGTTCCTTGCTTCCTTCTCTTTACTAGTAGCTCTGGACTTATAGTTATTAATTTAATACTACTTCTAGCATGCTGTCAATATTCTCTGGAGTGGTAAATAGCTCTTGTCCCAGTTCTGCCATTACCCAAGATCTGTGTGACCTCATCACTTTTCTGGGTTTTATTTTCAGCAGCTGTCAAAGGAGGAAGTTGGAATCAATAATTGTTAAATTCCCACTCCAGTTCTAAAATTTTTCCATTCCAATAATTGCTAGAATTAAAATTGTATCACCAATGGCAATGTTCAGAATTAATAGTTATAATAATACTATAATAGTTGTTATTATTAATAATAATAATCATTGCTTAACTTTATTTGGAAGTGGGATTGAACCAAACAACTCCTATACTTAAAATGGACCAATATTAAGTAAGTCTTTTGAGAATCCTTCAGGAAAAGTTCAGTCCATCTGCTTATCTTGATATATCAGATAAATATACTATTATGCTGAGGCACTCTGGATCTCATCTGTTAGGTTAGGTCAGATAGGCAAGGTCTTTCCCTGAGATTGAACACTGGCTTCAATGTATTTCAAGTATGTGAAATAATTTTCCCCATCCTGCTTCTCCTTTCTCTCTCCCCATTAGTATATTCTTACTCTTTTCCTCCCTTTCCATTCTTCTTTTAAGATCACCAGACTATAGTTTGGTCTTTTGTCTAACTGACTCTTGATGATAATAGGATTTGAAAGGAACACATATATCATCTCTCCATATCCCTAATGTAAGCAATTTGTCCTTGGTTAGCTCCTGATGATTATTCCTTTGTGGTGACCTTTTTATGTTTCTGTCAAATCCTGTGTTTGTATTTCAAAGTTTCTTTATGGTTCTGACTTTTTCACCACTCTTTGTGGTAGGACATTATCATTCTCATTTTATAAATGAGGAAACTGAGTCTGAGATTCTTACCCCAAGTCATCTAGGTAGTAAGCAGCAGAATTGGTTCTTTCTATTCTAAATTCAACAGTCTTTGCAGTTAAACTTACATTTACACATTAGGCTTGCTAACAGTGAGATGAAGGGGGAAATTCCCTTCCCACTCAGCCTCTCATTCCTTTTCTGTGTCCCACTGCTCTTAGAATCCCTTTTTTTTTTCTTAAACAGGAGGAAAACAAGATGCAGGAAAGAAACATGGATCTTTTCCGTAAGGAAGCGAACTTCTCTATTTTCTGCCTTGCTCTGCTTGACCTAGCAAAGGAATAGGGCCATGTCAGCATTCAGGAATAATGATCCCTTCTCTTTTCAGAAAAAAGGGCCCACTAACAGTGAGTGGGCGAAAAGGCAATGAACTGAATGTGTGCAGGACCAGAGTTTTCCTTTTACTTGCACTCTCTTTGACCTGTAGATAAACAAAGACTTCTATTTCTAGAAATCCTATTGCTCTAACTGAAATAATCATTTTTTAAAGCTTCAAAGAGAATTTCTTTATGCCTGTGCCTTAAGAGCATTGTGGGACTGATCCCAACTATTTTTTTCTTCTTTTCTTGTTCTTATATAACAAACACTCAAAACTTGTCTACCTGGAACTCACTCTTAGCGATTTGATTTTGCTTTCCCCAACTCTCTGTGATGTGAAAAACAGATCTATGAGTTTTATCAAATGAGTAAGATCTTGGATACTGAAGGAAACTTGGTAAAATCTTCATATTGTACAAACAGAGTTGAGAACCAGCTTTTGTTTTTTTAATCAAATGTGAACCATTTAACCCTAAAATACAAAATCATTTAAAGAAAAGAGGAACTCATGCAAGCAGTTGATTTTTTTTAGAAATGTCAACTGAGATTTCTTTGCAAAATGATCAATCAGCAATTTATTAGTTCCCCTTCCATGTATCAGACACTGTACTAGGTCCTGATGATATAAAGATGCAAAGTGCATGTTTTCCTGGAAAATGAATTCTGTTCTCAGAAAAATAAATGTAAGATATGTACAAAATAAATAATACACAGTGACAGGCAAAATCAGGAGAGCCCTCTTGAAGAAGGTGAAACTTGAATTGAGCCCTAAATAGATTTTAGGGGTTCCAAGAAGTGAAGGTGAAGAGAGAGAATATTCCATGTGTGGAGGACTGACAGCTTGTGCAAGGGAACAGATGGAATGTCAAATTTAGGAAAGAGTAAATAGCCAGTCTAGACAGAGTATAGAGTGTGTATGTGAAGGGAGTAACATTTAATCAGTCTGGAAAAATAGGTCTTGGTCTAATTGTAAAGAGCTTTCAATGCCAAAAAAAAAAAAAAAAGGGAGTTTGTCTTTTGTCCGGAAGATGATAGGGAATCACTTGAAACTTGTAAAGAAGCTTAAGAAAGCAATGACTTTGTCATATACTACACACACACACACCCACACACACACCCCTAAACTTACCTAGTATACCTCACAGAATTAGGATCAGTTCTCATTTTCTCCAGTGGAACATAAGTGATTTGAAGGCATGGCCTGAATTACTTTAGCATTTGTATTATCAAAGCCTGACACATAGTAGGTGCTTTATTGATACATTTTCACAGAATGAGGAGCAGCTCTTATTTTCCCCAATAGAATACAAGTGCCTCGAAGTCATGGTCAGGATCACTTCTGTATTTCTATTCCCAGAGCCTGACACATAGTAGGTGCTTTATTGATACTTCGAAGTATCAATACTCAGAAAACAGACTGCCAAACAGCATTTGAATATAGAAATAAGTTTTAAACCCAAAAGTCTTTCTCCTTCTTGAATTACTTCACATGCCCTGTAACTTTGGACAAGTGACAATCTTCCTTTCATTTTCTTCATCTGTCAAATGTAGATAAGAATACTTTTACTCCATACCTCACCAAGATGTTATCAGCATAGTGTTTCGACTCAGAATCAAGAAGACCTGGATCCTAGTTCTACTTGTGCTTCCCACTAGTTTTGTAACCTCAAACAACTCATTTAACCTCTCCAAGGCTCAGTTTTCTTGTCTTAATAGGGGAATAATAATAATAATAATACCAATAACATTTCCTGAAATTATTTTGAGAATCAAATAAGATAATGCATATTGCTATGTAGATATCAGGAACTGTGACAATTTAAAAGAATTGAAGTAATGAAAGCTTATAATATTCCTGTTTACCTCCCAGGAGCAAGTTACTATAAATTAAGTGGAAGTCTTTTTGAAAATTTTGAAACACTTCTCAGATGTAAGTTGATATTTATATTATCAGTGAAATTTAAGTAAAACTGCCTTTTGACTTTCCTTTGTTGTTGTTATTTTTCTAATGATTTCCTCAGAGTAGAAAATCATTTTAATGGACACTTTTCCTTTAAATACCCACCTTATTACAAACCTATTACAAACAAAATAAAATAAGCTATAAAGAGTAAAAGGAAAATAAGTGAACCTGCTTGTGAGGTCTTGGAAAGGGGAAAGTGTTCATTTGTACATGATGACAGATGCTGCCAGGTTAAAGCTTTTTTAAAAAGGAAAAGTTAATGGATACTTATTGTGCACCTACTGTGTACTAGAAGATAAAAAAGATACAAAAAAAGCAGGGACTATGATTCTTATTCCTTAAACACTTAGGAGACTTTGAGTGTTCTTTTGTACCGTATGTATACATATAATGTGTATGGATACACACATACACACACACGCACACACACACTTAATATAAACATATGAGCATTTACTATTATATGCGTATATATGTATACATTTGAATACATCATATTTATATGATTTCTATTAGTGAATATGTACTCATATATTTCTATTTTGAGTAGATATTTATAAATTCTAACATTCATATATTTTTTCTCTTTGCCTCCTTTTTTTCATTTTCTCTTATTCTTCTTCCAACTAAAATTAAAAAGTAATTCTTAGAGACTTATGTGGATCCCACAGTGGTTCAGTGATTTCTTTATAGTAACACAGCTAATAAATGTCAGAACATGGCAAAATCAGCTCTATCTACATCAAATCATGCTACTTTTCTCATCACAGACATTATAAACTAAAGTTATGGGACAGTCTAAAGTAAATTCTATTTTAATTGGAAACAAAATCTGAAATGAAAAGTTGAAAGTTCCCTTTTTGAAGGAAGAGAGGAAAAAAGAAAGAGAAAAGGAAAGAAAACAAAGAAAGAAAGGGAGAGAGAGGCAGAAAAGAAAGTGAGAAAGAAAGAGAGAAAAAGAAAGTGAGAGAGATGAAGAGAGAGGGAGAAAGGGGAAGGAAAGAAGGAAGAAAGAAAGGGAAGGAAGGAAAAGGAAGGAAGGAAGGAAGGAAGGAAGGAAGGAAGGAAGGAAGGAAGGAAGGAAGGAAGGAAGGAAGGAAGGAAGGAAGGAAGGAAGGAAGGAAGGAAGGAAGGAAGGAAGGAAGGAAGGAAGGAAGGAAGGAAGGAAGGAAGGAAGGAAGGAAGGAAAAACAGTGATTATTAGGGAACAGTAACTTGAGGGAAGGAAAGTTGGGGAGATAGTTTTTCATACCTTAACTAATTTCATTTTCAAATATTAAATAAAAAGAACTTAGGACCCCAAATTGATAATCTGTGCATCCATGTATAAATCTGTCCTATTTTGTTTCTTTCCAGTTGATGATACCGTGGTTGCCGTTCCCTATGGAAGCAGACATGTTCGCCTTGTCTTAAAGGGACCTGATCATTTGCGTAAGTCATCTGAATAATTGTCTTCTTAAAATAATCAGCTACAACATTCTCTTTGTTCCTCCATTTGTGATCAAGTTTTAAGTTTATTTTTTCTTCCCACCAGAAACTAAAATACAGAAATAACAAATCTTTCAGCTCTACTATATATAATACTAATTGTGTTTTGTCTGATTCGTTTCATGCTAGAAATCTCTGGGGTAGTTATTTCAAATCACATTGATAACAAAGAATATTGTATATACACAACCATATGAAATGTTTCTTTTTTTCCTAAGTAGAGTGTAACTATGATCTATGTCTGTCTGTCTTTCTGTCTGTCTCTGTCTTTCTCTCCCCTCCATCCCTTTTCTCTGTCTCTATTTTTCCTTCTTTCCCTTTTTTTACCTAATTTCTTCATTTTTTTTATATTCTTACAGTTTAGAGGAACATAAAATAAGCATATGAGTTTCTAACCCATAACATCTAAGGGAAATAATTCAATTCAGCAAATAATTTTGAGAATCTACTGTGAAATTCAACTTATCAAGTTAAGTCAATGAGCATTTATTAAGCACTTACTTAAGAGTAGCACCATACAATCCTGATATCCTAAGTTAGCAATAGTTAGTTAAATCCAAGTATAGGCATAATGTTTATAATTTCCAATACTAAATGATAGCGTTTCCTCATCAAAGCTTTTTCACTTCACTGAAAGACTTGAACATTCAGGTTTGGTCTTTTAACTATAAAGGACCTTAAAAAAAATGTTTTCTTCTTTTAAATTTATGACCATTTAGATGTAGAGCTGTGAATTATAAGCATGAAATTATAGGATATAACCAGGAAGAGGAGGGGCAGGGAGAATATCCTAAGGTTTTCTTTAAAGTTCAGTTTGACTGAAATTTTTCACTTTAACTGGTCCCGTGGGAATTCCTGATCAGCTTCACTGTGGTTTATTCTCTCTTCCCAGTAAATGATCTATCTTTTGTTATCTCCTACACACATGTACATGCAACTGACTTAAGTAGCAAACATTATTTTTCGGCCATTTAGTTTGGATGAAATCATTTTGAGAAACAAGCATGATAAAGATAAATAAGAACTCCTAAGAGTAAAACAAGAAAACCAACTACAGTGCTCTCTATTAAAATACAAATGAAAATGTCTGATGGTAGTAGTAGTGAGAAGCAAAATTGCTTTGAATCTGTAGTTGCCTTTATAGTATGAGAAAGAATAGAAACTTAAGCATAACTGAAGCAGGCTGGTCTCTCATCTCTTCAGAAACCAGATTTCATTTCTAGCTCTGCACTACTCCATAAAATACACTGTTCCCATGTCAAAGGATTATATATGTGCGTGTGAATATAGCTGTTCAAACGTTTCTTTTTCCCTTTTGAGAATAGAGCAGTGTTGACTGCCGGCTCACTGCCGGTGTAGCAGCCACACTCAAAAACAGTACTTTTCTGGGCAGTGCACACTAAAATAAAATATCCAAGCCAAGGTCATCAGAAATTGAGGAAGAAGCTGGCTCCACTCAAAAGCAGTGAGTCCAAAGGAAAGGTCTAAAGTGAATATTTTAGAATAGCTATAAAGGTACTATGAAACTGGAAATCTAAGCAATTTAGCTTAATCAGTCAAGTGACCCAAAAGTTTAAAAAGCTAATCATATTTAAAGAAGACAAAAAAGTAAAATTAAACCTGCTAAATCCTTTATTTCAGCACAATGAGTTCTTGTTGAAAATTCAAGCATTATTTCTAAGGAGTACTCCTCCCTCTCTCCCTCTTCTTACCCCCTGCCATCATTTTTGGATATTGCATAGCAAAAATGAATGTCTGAGTAAGCAACACTGGGTTCCTCCTTCATTCTTTCCCTCCCTACTCCCAGAAGCTGATCTACTTTTGGCAGAGTCTGAAGTATTTAGGTCCAGATTGGAATAGATGCAGATGGATTGGCCAGGTTCTGGGTCATCTTCCTGAAAGAGTCTCAGGAAGCCAATTTGGTCCCATAGCCAGAGGAGCCTAAGACTTCCAAGGCTAGGCCAGAACCAGCTTCTGTTATAAGACCAATGATATTAATTAGTTGGATAAAGGCCAGAGGACATGCTTATCAAATATGTAGATGATACAAAATTGGGGGAAAGGACTAATGCATATTGTTTACATGTTGTCTCTAATACCATCAGGATTCAAAAAGAAATTATTTTAGGGCTCTAAGGATGGACCTAAATTAACAAAAAGAAATTTAAATGGAACTTATATGAAGATATAATATGTATCTAAAAGAATTGTCCTTTCCCTGATTTTATCTTAAGTTGTAAAATTAGCTATACAAATAGATGGGGAAGAAGACATGGCTTAATTGGAAGTCAAGTAAAAAAGATCTAGTCCATGTAACGATTTGGAAAAAACAAAAAACCTTTAAAACAATTATGCTTTATTGGTGTCTAAGATAAGAGAGGTTGTAGTCCTGTTTTTTCTGTCCTGATCAAACCCAATCTGCAATATGTCATTCAGTTCTCAGGAGACTGGACTCCCCCAAGGCAATCAATTAATTGGTACTATCA